>NC_091752.1:421296-681296 GCF_043380555.1 Nothobranchius furzeri
TGCTTTGTTTTGGTTGTTTTGGCGTCGACATCATGCTAGTGCGCAACGTTCTGTCACTCTTAAAAAAAACAGTAAAAACGGTGAGAAACGCTGGCAGCGACGGACTTTACCGATCAGGAAACGGCAGTAGGCTCAGCAGTAGGGCTAACCCTTCACCCACTGAACCAAGTAAGATGCCAATCAATGGCTTACACATTAGGTTTGGTGCTAATGGAGGTTTTGGTCAAAACCAGTTCTGATTTGACCCGAATGAACAAAGATTTTCCACCTGTCTGTCACACACAGACGGGTTTATTGTAAACAAGATGGCAGGACAGCAGCACAACCCAAAGTAATTTTAGGGATGCTCCGCTCCGATCACGTGATTAGGAAAAATAAATCGGGTTTGATTTTTTAAATTCATTCTGTTACAAGTTACATGAGTAATCCTGAGTACTTTATCAACTTAGAAATTTGAGATATTCTCATATTTATTTTCTGAGTATGGAAAAAATGACATTTAAGTGCCCTCTTATCAGCAGATTCAAACATAAATCATCTCAATTTATGGGAGCACAAAAGTAATCAGAGTACTGACTCTCCTAACAAAGATCAAAAAAGTGCATCTTAAACCTGTAACGTGCCAAATATTTGAGTTCTTGGAATCGATTCTGAACCTTTGTGAATCGATTCTGAATCTTTATAAATAAGAATCCTGATTCAGACTTGAATCGATTTTTTTCAGCACCTCTACTAGAAGGCATTACATAAATACATTAATCATTTAAAACTTAAATAAATGAAATCATTCGGTTATAAGACCTACGACTTTTCATCCTCAAAGGACTTTGCATGTTACTTTTAAAGTTTCTTGGTGAACAAATCCTGTTTTCCATGCTCCCACCTGGTGACAGATGGACAGTTTTGTGACTTCTTTTTGCAGTTTCCTTTAAACAGTGCATGGTCATGTCATGGCACCTGGTATATTTAGCATGCCTCTGCAGGAAAATGCCATTTTTGGAAATCATCTGACTGCATTAAGTCACAGAAATGTTGGAAAACAAGTTGAGGTGTGAAAAGCCACTATGAAACATCCCAGTTCAACACCATGAGCTTTATTAATATGGTGATAATTTTGTCACAAACAAAGCCGTCATCACACCTGATTTACATCGGCTCCTCAGAAGGAAAAAGCGCTGCAGATGCCTGTTCATCAATCATTCATTTAAGGCAGGTGTATGGAAAACATTGCTACTGAGACTGCTCAGTTTCACCAATTTTATTTCATTTTGGAAGACAAAATAATCCATTACCTATAGAGATGCTCCGATCTGCTCGCGTGATTTTGAAATGATCGGGAGAAATAAATCGGATTTAACTTTCCACAACTTTAATAATTCATCCTGAGAAGGATTTTCAAATAGAATAAAGGCTGTAAACTCAAGAACTTCCTCTGCATCAGTATTCTTGTACGAAAACAGCACGGTGACATCAAACCCCAAGGTGCAGCTGTTCTAGCTTAGCAGGCTAACACAGAGCTAAAGGCACTTGTAATGTGTGCATACTAGGCATTCAACATGCTGGGAAGGACACAGCTGCATAATTTGCTGCCTTCGGCTTTTCTCTTCGGGCGTGAATAACGGTCGCAGTTCTCAGTCAGACAGAAACGCGGAGCCAACCGACAGACTGCAAAACGGCGGCTGTTTAGGTGTTGTGCAGGGAAAAGTTACCCTGCCTGCTCTGTCACGAGAACATACAGCTGCACATTGAGGGAGTCAACAACACTTCTACTTTTAGATATAAATAATATAAACATGTTTCTTAATGAGTGAAACTTAAACGATTGGATTGAGAGAGGTGGAGGACCAACGGAACTTTACGACGGAGAGGAAATGATCTCTGTCTGGCCCAAAACAAGTTCTTATCTGAATCTGGTGCCCTTGAGCCTGTGAGGCTCAGAAGATATGTGGAATGCTGCCGTTGCCATGGCAACTCTGTCTCCCTATCCCAGCCTGGGCGGGACTGTGACTGGTGAAGGCCGTGGAACCGTTTCCAGGAGTCACAGTGCCCTCTAAACCCAACGACCTCCTCCCCCTGTCCAGACTGAGGTGACGAGCGCTGCTCATCGTGGCTGCAGGAACTGACGTGTGGACAGTCCCAAACCCACCACCCCACCTAGTGGACACTTATGTTGTGTGATGTCTGAAGTCTGTTGCCTTTCTGTCTGAGGTGTTTTTTGCAGAGCAAAGCTGTCCTCCCTGTGGAGGATAACTCTGAAGTGCCTTTTTTCCTCCACCTGACTCAATCCTCAAGTAACCCTCTGATCTCTATTAAGGTAGCGCGACTCAGGGTTGTGAATGACCACAGTCACCAGTTCTTGTCATGTGTCTATGTATGTATGTATGTCTGATCTCTGAACTGTGTGTACTGAAACTGTAATTTCCCTCTGGGACTAAGAAAGTACCTTTGAATTGAATTGAAGTGAATTGATCCACTGCGGGATCAATAGTCTATTCTGTTGTAAAGGACAACTTGGATGTCTTTGCTTCTTTTATTGCTTTCCTAAAAAGGATCTGATTGGAACGTCCATTGTGATCCTCCAGTGTTGCATAATGGCTCAATTCAAAAAGGCGTTACATCCTGGAAGACTCCAGGTTGTAATGATACCTGATCTTGATGGTTGTTCAACTCCAGCCCATTTTGTACTTCCTCTCTGGTTCTTTGTTTAAGCGTTTCTTTCCAGCACCAACCCGTGCAAGCCTGCCAACTTATTTCATGTGCTGCTAACCCTAACCCTCTTTATTCAACCCCAACAATCTGCTCACAGCAGATGATGTTTTCCCCTCCTACCTGGAAACTCCACGAAGCCTAAATCTAAATCTCCTTTTCTGGCTCAACAACTCCACAGAATGCAGCAATAGAAATTCAAAGCCCTCTCTGTGTTTGTCAACTTTCAAATTAAATGCTACCTTATTACCTTAAATCTCAATAGAAATCAGAGAATGACAACAGCGTAGTATCTTTATCAGGTGTGATTGATTGCTGTGATTATTTCTCCTGTGATCGGAGGTGGCTGCACAACTGAATAACCTGTTTCTTCTTTTGATTTATTAAGCGTCTGGCAGTTGAGTTTAAATCAGATTTAATCTCCAAAGAGTTTATGACGCTTATGTGCCAAATAATCAGGGCTGTAGATTAGTGGATGCATTCTGGCTCTAAAAGGGCAAACAGGAAGCATCTAGTTCTGCAGAGACTAACGAGGTAAAACAGAAGCTATCAGGAGTCTCAGCAGCTGTGGCCACGATTAGGAATCCTCTTGAAACTGGGGATGTGCATGAGATAAGTGTGTGAACACTCCTGTGTGCCCTTACCTTTGGGATGACTGCTTTCGGTTTTACTCAAATCGGTTCCTTCTGAGGTCTCGGCAACATTTTCCACTCCTAGAGAAGAGAAGAAAGGAAACGGGAGGATGAGTTGATAAGTAACGAAAAACCCAAGGAGTATGTGGTCTGCAATCCTGTGGGCAGCTGACAGGCTCTGCTTTCTCAAGCTTGTAAATCAACCTGAACAAATTTATAGTTTTGTGCGGCTGCCTGAGGTCCTGGACTGATCTTGATGTAATCATCTCATGTTCTAATCGTAGTGCTTCTCTTCCACAGACTATATACACTGCATGGATGATGACCTTTCAGTTATTTAACCCCAGCTGGTGCAACGAGTTCGCCTGGTTCATGCTTCTCCGTCTCCTGGAGAGTGTTGCAAAGCAATTCCCCGCCAGGACAGCAGAGGGCGTAGCGCTGTTCTGTGGTATCCTGTCATGTATCGGTCCAAGATGGTGTGTTTATATTGTGTTTTTGTGTATATAAGAGACTTTTAACACGGACACATTTGTCTCTCATTCTCCCACCTCTTCATGCGCTCCCCACCTCTAAACCCACGTTTCCTGTCATTTACGTCCACAAATAAAACGCTTGCTGTGCATCTTTTCACTCCTCCAGTCACGGGGAATTAAACGTTCATATTTTAGAGTTTATTTGCGAGGTATTCTTCAAGCTGCTCCGTGTCTGCCGCTAGTTATCCTCGGCTCTCTTTATGTTTTTGAGGGCGCAATGGCGGCGTTGTAGACAACAGCAGCGTCCTGACCAATCACAAGCTTGCGTTGTCCGTCTCGACTGACGGATGTTTAGACAAGAGAGCTCGACTCTGTCCGTCCTTGCGTAGCTCTCCGGAAGGCCCGCAAGGACGCTGCGTGTCTCCGCGCTGACGCAGACGGAGAAGAATGAATCAGGCTCTAGCCTGGCCTGCCAGACTCGTCCTCTGTTTAATTCTGCACAGAGAGAGAGTCTGGTAACTCACAGGCAGAGGCACTTGAGGGGCGGGGCTAGCCAGCTCAATAATTCCAACTGTACCACCCGATGCTGTAGTTTTTTAGCTGTAGTCAAAAATAGCGTCTGGCAACGGCGCAAACATCTTTTTCTTTGGAAGAAAGGCTTTTAAATACATTCGTCATTTAGAACAGAGGAAAGAGCCGCGTCAGTCGCCATGTTTATGACAAACTCTGCGCTGATTGGCTCGGTTAGAATTGTCAGCGGGCGGGGTTATTTGAATAGGAGAGTTCCCAGACCCTTTCTCTGTGCAGAATTAAACTGAGGAGGAGTCTGGCAGGCCAGGCTAGCAATGAGTTGCGTTTCATTTCTTAAACAACCATGTGGAAAAGATGTTTGAGTCTCTGTTTGAGAAGGGTCGGATCAATGGCATGCATCAAGCAGAGAAAACATCTAAGAGACGACTAAAACTGGTCTGACGAGTCCAGAGTGATGTGTGTCAGGGTAGGAAGAGAGGCAGATGAAGTGATGCACCCATCATCGTCTACTTATCCGGTGTTGGGTCATGAGGGCAGAGATGCCCAGATCCTCCGGGGGGGATTTCAAGGCATTTTCTGGCCAGCCAAGAAACATAGTTTCCCCCAGTTGGATGTGCCCAGAAAACCTCACCAGGCTCTTCTCAATGTGGAGGGCGGCGGGTCTAGTAGTAGCTTCTCTTCCAGACACCCTGTGTAGAAAACTAATTTTGGCCACTAATATCTGTGAGCTCGTGATGAGTAGGAATGTAGACGAACCAGTAAATCGAGAGCTTTACCTCTCTCTTCTCTTCACTACGACAGACTGGTACAACACCCCCATCACCAATCAGCCTATCGATATCACGGCCCATCTTTCCCTCACTCAGGAACAAGACCCTTTTTCAGATCCAAGATGACAATCCCAGGATTCATCAGGCTCAAAGAGTGAAAGAGTGCTTCGGGGAACATGAGACATCATGGATCGTCCACCACAGAGTCCAGACCTTAACCCCACTGAGTCTTTGGGATGTGCTGGAGAAGGCTTTGTGCAGCGGTGAGACTCTACCATCACCAATGCAACACTGGATGGACATAAATCTTGTGACAGAAACAAGAAGTGAATGTGCGTCGTAATCAAAGCTAAAGGTGGTCCAACAAAAAACTAGAGAGTATGACCTATTTTTGGGGCTGGGAAGTGTAGTTTACCGCTAGTCAGGATGTGATGTGCTACAGAGGACACTGGGATGGGGGATTTGAGCAGGAAGCAGAATTCCTACTCATATGTAGGGTTGTCACGGTAACCGGTGTAGCGGTAAACCCCGGTAAAAAGTTGACAATAATAATAACCGTCTTGTTTTTTTTAAAAAACTATATTATCTTGGTGGGTTACCGTGGCTGCGGTGTAGGCGCGGTGACCCTTACCAGCCACCGTATCATCTGCTGAAGTTGCCGGCGGCACATGCGCACTTTGTTGTTTACAACCAAAACTTTCTTGAAGCTAAAGCTGAAATAATGGCCAAAGGAGGAGACGGCAGCACTCAGGACATTTATTATCCCTCAAAGAAGACAAAGTGGGAAGTACGGGCATGTTTTGGATATCTGAAGAATGCCGAGGGACAGCTGATAGAAGACGGCTATCCTGTTTGCAGCACGAGCAGAAAAAGTGTCTGTGAAAGGCAGCAACGCTTCAAATCTCATGACACATCTGCGTGACCATCACCCACAACTCTACAGTCAACGCAAGGCAAGCTAACGTTAGCGTTTTAGCTAAAATGCGTGATCCGAGGATTTGGGTTGAGGGAGAATGCAACGAGTCGCTATATAAAGCAGCCGCGGCGCCGCTACCTGCATAAAAACCGTGTCGCGGACACCGCCATGTTGAAATGACGCTATGCATTACGGGGCTCCCAGGGGCAGATAAGAGTTGGTCTCTCTCCGAGAATAATTATGAATTTAACAACGATTACTGCCTGATGACATTTTCCCACATCTGCAAAGCTCACTGGAAGGACACAAACCGAGGACTATATTTTCCTGATATACAGGATTTATTTAGTTGTCTGAAAAAAAATACCGCCATAATACCCAAAACTGTGAGAATTTTGGTCACAATAACTGTGAGGTTAAATTTTCACACCGTGACAACCCTACTCGTATGGAGACGTATGAACTCGACTCACCTCCCTCGCCAGTTCCAGTGTCAGACTCATCTGAAAGCAGAGCACATGTTGTTACAGGCATGTAACATGTCAGCTCACACACATGGAGTTAATAAAAGTGACTACAACCTAATATTGTGCTGACTTCCCCCAAATCAGAACCAAAGTTTTAACCAAATTACTTCCTGCTGAAGAAATGTTTTCATTCTCAAACCAGAATTTCACTGCAGCTTCATCCTTCATCTCTGCTGCCTTCCTAAAGAGTTAGACTTCACAAAAAGAACAAAACAAACACAAGATGGGAAAGAGAGACTCATGCAAAATTAATTACAGACTGCCATCCCTGCAAGGCAGCCTGAGACCTCCCCACACACATCCTCTCCCCTCTCTATCCCACGTGTTACCTTTGTAGTCACACCGCTCCTTTATCGTCTCTCCCTGAGCAAACCTCCACGTTTCCTTCTTTGCGACAACAATCATCCAAACAAAGCACATCGTAAAAATAACCGCTCTCCCCAGGCGGTCTTGTGATAATGTAAACAAATATAACTGCTTAGACACGACAGAAGGTGAGGGATTCAAAAGGGGTGCCATTGTTTAGTGAGACAAGTCGAGGTTATTTAATAGGATGGGAGGGGGTTAATTTGTGAGTTGGGTTCAAGACGACTTGTTGCAGAGGCTCTAAAAAAGCACAAAGAAAACTTGAGAGAAACCTTTTGTTTCTGGGAGACTGGCAGCGATGGCAGAAGATACCGTCTCTGTATTTAATCTGTTGCAACAGTTTGGAGTGAACTCGACCTTTAGTAGACACCGTTGGGACAGGAAGACTGCTGAGAACCAGGAAGGATGAAGCAACAGCCGCCTGAGGAGTCGACCACATAGCAGCCTAGCAGATCAGATAATAAAACTATTTTTAAAGGATTTCCATGTGGCTTGCAGCTCGTTTCTGAAGTTCCATCACTGGAATTAGATGCTGCTCACGCACACCGCGCTCTTGCTCCAGAGAGCTAACTTGATTTTCCTTCAAATATGAAAATATAATAAAACAATAATTTGTGATAATTCATAATCATCTCTAAACAGCCTTGAATGCATTATTAATGAAAACAAGACTCGTAGTTAGAGAATAAATGAAATGATTCACTAATATTGTCATGTGAGTCGAAATTACCCTGATCAATAATGCAACAAAACCATGAATCAGGGTCCAATTTCCTCATAACCACCTCATTTGTATTAAAGCTGAAGGTCGGACGCATGCCTGACGTAACAAAGCCTCCGTCGACTCGTTCCAGAAGCTTCTCACGTCCTGGTGCTAAGGTAGCATCCTGCTCCTCATTCCCAACATACCCCAGCACCTGCCTGCAGCTCGGGGGGGGGGGGGCGCTATCGTTTAGACAAGAACAAAAAAGGATCTGGGATGGCTCTGGTAAACTCATAAACAAGAGGCGGGAGAAAGAAAAACGGGCCTCTGGCAGGATTCTGGTGAAGGCGAGGCGTGCTGAGGGCAGGAAAAGCTGAAAACACTAAACCGAACTGAGCTCCTCAGCAGGAAGCAGAGCTGACGTAGCGTAGATGTTTCTGAAAGACCTTCGTAGCGACGAACCTCAAAACCAGGATCAGATCCGACTTTCATGTCTGAGCTGTAATTAGTCCTGATGTGGTGTCGCTGTGCACTTAAGAGGAATAAAACTTTAACATCTTTGTTCAACTTTTACAGTATTTAACATTTTATATCCTCTCAGCCTTCAGGAGGGTGGAAAATGTGCTCGAGCTAACACGCTTCCACACAGAAGAGAGGGGAGAGAGCCTGGGCATAAGTCACCCTCATCCGCAGACAAGCAGAAAATTACATTCCCCACCTTCAATCCCTTCATTAGACGGGAGGTAGTTAGGGTTTTGTTGGTCAGCATCAGTGTTCTGCAGAACAACAAGCCACAGCAGAAAATGGGTCTGAACGGACAGCAATGAGACGTAACTGAATAAATGAGCAGCAGCTCCTCCAAGCGTCTCGTTGTCATTAAAGAGCGTTTGTTAAACTCATCACCAGTCCTGATATCGCTCCACCTTTAACGGTCAGGCCACAGAAGGGGCCGCCCCCCAGGGTCACCCACACAGAGACGTGGACACCATCTCTGGCTGATGTTCCAGACAGGAGCCTTGGGCAGACAGGAGGCTCTCTTTGTCCCTCAGCCACAGGACATCTCGCTGACTTTAATTCAACTCCTCTCCTTTATTGGTGAAAGAATAAAAAAATCAATGGAGGTATGGAGGTGTAAGCGTGTCTGTGCCCTGCAGTGCCACTTCCCCAGGAGAATGTTCTCTATTTGATCACCAAGCTGTGGTTTCCTTTCCTGACTGCTCTGCTGTGTTTGAACAGGTCCAGGAGATGTGATCTCCAGCAGATCACACAGGTGTCCAGCTGCTCCCAGACAAACAACGAGCATGACCCCATCACAGGACCTACTGAAAACCAACGACTACATATTTGTCCAACAGCTTTTCTGTAAAAAATAAATAAATAAATAAAGACAGACCAAATCTTTTACACTAAGAGGAAGTATTTGTATTCAGCTGGAGTCTGGTCGTTGTTTTATTGTGGTTTGGTGAAGCTCCAACGAAGCGTCGGGCAGCAGCAGGACCTGTGGGGGCTCTGATGCTTTGAAAAGATTAATTTCAGGATCAGCTGGGTGGTCTTTGAATGGGGTCTGTATCGGACTAAGTATATTAAACAAGTATCACAGAGCCTCTCATTGAACTTTACACGGACTAATAGCTCTGGGCCTGGTTCGCCTGCTACTGCAAAAGATAATCAAAGACATCCCTGCTGAAGCGAAACAAGAGCGGGTGGACTCCAACAAGTGCCCGACCAAAAGAACTAATGAGCTGGTAAATGTGGAAAGCAGCCTATTTTCATATGTTAATGTTAGATTTGTAGTGCAGGCTCGGGGAAGGAGCTCGGCTGTGTGAGCTGCCTCTCCTGAAGCAGCAAGTGAAAAGGGATTTTGAGAAGAGGGGGTGTCTACGTTTGATAGCAGGAGTTTTCCTTTCCTTCAGATGAAACACTGTCTTGACAATCTGAGCCAATTAAAGAGCACTGGGCTGTGACCTGAGGGCTGGGCAGATGAAAACAAGCCTGTTCAGTAAACACCGCCACTGCCCCTCTCCACTGTTATCCTCCTGAAAAGCCAGGAGTCTTCATTAATATTCCGGCTTTCTTCACCCTAAGAGAAGGCCGAGGGGTTGTGGACGCTGAGTAGCATTGTGCTCCCCTGTGGGTTTTGGTAACCTTGTGAAAGTGGCTGTGGTTGGGCGGATCTACACCGGGTCAGGGTCCTCTAAACAGACTGAAAAGACCCGAGCTCATTACACAAGCCTGGGCCATGCTTGAGAAGATGAGAAAACACAAAGTACTCCGGATGAGTGAAAGGAGAACAGCACACCATCTGCTTTGGGGTTTAAGCCACTCCTCACAGAAAAGGGGAGACGATTAGAAGGCAGCGTGAGACGGAAAGAGAAATGAGGTACAGCCGGCAACATATGTTGGGAAAAACGAGGGCAACATGACCACTAGCGTGACTTTGATTAGACACTGGCCTGAGTAGCAAAAACAAGACCGCCCCCGTTGGCAGCGTTGATCACTGGTGATGTCTCTTTTTACTTCCTACTTCATCCACCGTAGTGTGACACCGCCATCGTGGTCTGTCAGAAGACAACAGAGACAAAGAGCCAGAGCACTGGGATGCAGACATGAAAGGAATAGGAGAATAACTGATTCAGTGAGGAAGACAACACAAAAGTAGACATGGGAAGGAATAATGCAAAAGAGGCCTCCCCGTGTGTGACCTACATACCTGCTGTCAGTGGTGGCCTGCTCCATTCTCATCACTCACAGACATACTTTACATAATCTTTAGACTCCCCCTGTGATGCTAGAGGCCCGCCGCTGTTTCAGTACCTTTTGTGGTTTGGTATAACACGGTACAGACGGTCTTGCTACAGAGCAGTGGATCTGGCACCAGGTGATGTGGCTAACATTAAAATGGGACGCGGCCGTGCATCTGCACAGGAAGACCTGGGTGGTTGTGTGTTCCCGAGCACATTGCCAGCTTTGCAGTTATGCATCGATTAGCATTTTTGAAGTGATGCCTCTGTTGAGCAGCTCAAGGTTTTGTACAGAAGATCATGGATCGGGCCGGTCAATATAATCAAAGTGCATGTCTAGACTTCAGCAAGACCAACAGCCCAAGCAAGCAGCTGCCTATTTAGGAAAGGTCACAGAGACTGCTTCACAGGAGCAGCGAAGATGTGTCAGCAGCCAAGTTTAACCCTGAAAGAGACGATGGACAATTAAAGCTCGATGTTTCTTTATTCCTTCGGTGATCGGAGATCGCCTCAGAAGCGGTTTCTCACATCCTAGTTAGAGTTCACAGAACTCTGAAAGCTTTACAAACAGCTAATACTGACTTATCAACTGACTTTCTGCAGGAAACTATGCAAGGGACAGAGGTATGAAAATCAAGTCTCACAAAAGTGCACGCACACACACATTCATACTAGATACCACAACCAAGTGGCTGGTGTGGTGTACAGAATACAAACCAAAGACCCGAGGTCAAAGTGGGATCACCTCCCAAGGTTTTGGACGATGACTGAGCCAAGATCCTGAGAGACTTCCAGATTTAACGAGACCAACCAACTGTACACTTCTATAGCGCCTTCCAGAGTCAGAGGACTCCAAAGCACTTTATACTACAGTGCATCATTTATTCATTCACATGATGGTGATGATGAGCTACAATGTAGCCACAGCTGCAGTACAGGCACCCGCAGGCAAGGTGGGTTAAGTGTCTTGCCCACAGACACAACAGCAGACAGCTGCTGTGATTAATGTGTCCATCTTTAATGAAGAAAACATCAGGAGAAGGAAAAACAAGGTACGAGAGATAAAAAGAGCCTGGAAGGTGAAGGCAACTATGGTCCCCGTGGTCACTGGAGAAGAGTTCTTGAGTTGATCTATACAATAAAAACTCTCCTCTCATGGAGAAGGACTGAGCTTAGATAGAATAACCGCTCCACTCCATCAGTGCTGCCAGCTTCTAACTTGTAGCTGCATCCTTGCAAGAGATTTCTGCCAGGAAAGGAGCTCTGGGACGTGTCACGATCACATGCATGTGGGACTGGATCACTGGAAACTTGTTGCTGATGTATAGATAGTAAAGCTGCAACAAAACATTTCACACATGCAGGAAACTAGGAAAAACCGATGTGTCGAGTACTCGTGCAGCAGCACCTTGATTACCTTTACGCTGAAGGTTTTCCACATTTGCATCAAACGTGTCATGTTCTAGCTGGTCATAAAGATAGTGGGGTCACCTATAGGGGCGCTAAGATCATGTACCGTAGTGTTGATATCCCATTAAGACCCGTTATAGTCACCAATGTTCATCAGAACTTAAGAGTCGATATTAGGAAAAAATAAAGACCCTTACAATGGCAGCTGTAGGGGCGGGGCCACATGGGCATTCATCAATCAATCAATCAATCAATCAATCAATCAACCAATCAATCAATCAATCAACCAATCAATCAATCAATCAATCACTTTATTAAAGACACAAGAAGGTCCAAAACTTTAGCTCCTGCTGAAATCTGATTGGCCCTTTGAAGTGTCCCTGTCATCCATCTTGTGCACGATGATCACATTAATGCTTGATGCAACTTCAAGTCCAAACACGAGTGGTGCTCATTAGTCAAAAGGGAATTTTCAGTGTGAAATCTTGTTTAAAGTCAGGGTCAAGGTGGAGACGTACTTCATCCACCCTTCCTGTTAGAAAAACGCGTTGCCTGGTGGACCAAGAGAGCGCCACAGAGGCAGTGATAGACCGCACCCCCCTCAACCCCCCCCCCCCCCCCCCCACGTGTGCTGTCAGAGTTTCTCAATCTAAAAACGATTGTTGACGAGCGCGTGCGCGCGCTCACACAAGACTTACTGCCCAGGAGAAAGGCAGACAGATTCTGGAGGATTTCCTGTTAAACGCGATCATTAGATGAAAATGGGAGGAGGGCATTTTTTCAGAGGTAAGCGGCTTCGAGCGCCAATATGTCAAATCAGCAGGTGAGTGGCTGAGCCAGGTGGAGGTGCGGCTGCCTCACCTGGAGACCAGTGCAGTGTCGCCACGTGGTAATTTGCTGACAACGTCACGTTTTTCAGCTCAGCCATCAGCCACAGCTGGTTCTACAAACATGTGGAGCAGAGTTTTAACCTGAAGATGGAGACAGAACTATGGCGTTGGGCTGAAATGTTACATTTAAAGTAAGTTGCACTAAACTGCCACACTAATGATTACACACGTGTACAGCACCATTACACACTCATCTGTACAGGTTGTCAGCAAAAAAAAGTTTATTTAGGCGTTACTCGCTCTTTAAGGGTGCCTTCATGGCCCCATACTCAGGAAAATCCTAAATCCGCCACTGGATCCTCATTAGCCAGAATGTCCATTTTAGTGTTGCAAGTAACTTTAGACCTATAGCGAGCCACGGAGCGCTGATTCTTGCTGGCAAAGGAAATGTTGGTGTTCATCTGTACAAAATGATTAAAAGTCAGCGTCCTAATAAGGACAGCTGCACGAGCGCGTGCATCTCTGCCAGCTAGGTTTCAGACTTTTCAAAAGCCCATTTGTTGCCAGCTGACAAATTCTGCCTGTGCATAGAATCGATTCATTTGCCATTTTTGTGAATCAAACAGTGGGCAGAAACTGTAGAAGGGAGCTGATCAAAAGAGGAGCTTCAAAGCGGAGCAGAGAAGTGTGTCCCTTGTAGCCTGTTAGATGCAGCCCTCTCTCTTTGAAGCAGGCTTCTGGGCCAGAGGTGACCGACGTAATGGACGCCATGCTCGCTGTGGGTCTGGTCTCAGCCGCTAAGTGACCCGTCCCGTGTTTCTCATCAAAAGAAATACATTACACATAAAGATGGAGGGTGCCTTCTGTGATAATACGTGAATTCTACAACAAACAAACTAATAAACATAGAAACAAAACCTACACTTAAGCTTAACATCACCGTCAGTCTGTAGAGCCAGTGACTCAATTATTACCATAGCAACAGCCAGCCATCCCTATCCATATTCATCTCTCGTTAAGACTTCTGAAAATGGTGGTTTGCAGCTTTTGTTTGCATTTGGTTTTGTTTCCTTCATTTGTAGCATAAACGGAGCACATGTGTTAATCAGGATTTATGCCTGTAATGTGTTGTGACATTACCTCTGTAGGAAACACGGTAAAGTCTACATAATCTCATTTACTGTTTACTCAAGACTAAGTTCATGGATGGGGAACACTCTGGGCAGGTCACCAGTCCACCACAGGGACACACATGGGGACAAACAACCACTTCCTCACACCTAGGGATCATCGCGAGTCGCTCATTAAACTAACATGCATGTTTTTAGTGTGTGGGAGGAAACCAGAGTACTCAGAGCAACATGTGCAGAACATGCAGGGCTGTTCCTGCTGTGCCTCCACGTAGCCCGGTTCTTATAGATATTATGCTAATTCTACACTTGGTAAATAACCTGTGAGTTCCACAAACGTCCAACAGAAGTACCTTTTCCTACCTTCACATCACTCCAAGGCGTCAACAAACAACAAATAAAAGATTTGTAAAAATAAGAAAATCCTTTTGATGCTTTGATCAGAAATTATTTAACCAACTTTCACAAGTGAAAATCCTGCGATAAAAGCTGCTTTATTAGCGATAGGTGCCTGAGCATGGCTACTACTACTTAACTTGTCACAGCACCGCCTGCTGTCTTCAGCCATTGGCAGTCTGATCCCTGAAGAGCCACCAAGTGTGCAGGGTAAGATCTAATGCCAGAAGTTCATTGTGTGCTGACAGTTCAGCAGAGGAAAGTGTGGGATTGCCTTTAGCTCTGGATTTACATCCCCAGTGTCCACTTGTTCACAAAGACAAAACAACCGATTAAGTAAAACGCTGCAGACGAGAACATTCACATGCAAAGCAGATGTCAGCAACAGGGCATTTTTGTTATTGATGACAAAAGAAGCATTTCTGGACAGCAAAGAGCGACCATGTAGGGTCTTTGTGCCGCAGTAGTTTATCATGCACCTTCAAACAGCTGAAGAAGAGCCACTTGGGCTGGCCTACTGTTCTATGTTATTCAAACTGTTCCTCGGAGGAAGTTAAATACCTAAAGATCAATAATGTAACACAACAACACAATAAGAACAGAAGCAATTCCCAAGATAGTTATCAAAAGAAGATCCCTGTTGTAATAGCTTTTTCTTCTTGTTGGTGAATATCAGAGGCCGAGTGCTGATGTGCACATGGAAGTGCACCATTTGGCACTCGTGGATGCAGCTGAAAGCTCAGAGCCTCAAACAGCTTTGAGCGGCTGTAGCAAAGTCACACTGCTAAGTAAAGCAGTCACAGTCATCAATACTTTATGTGCAACACACCCCGAGTAAAAAGTACGTACGAGGAGGTAAAAATCAATGGAATACCGACAAAAATTACAAAAGGATAGTGACCCATCAGTCACAGAAGTAATGTCATCATTTGTTTAGAAATGGTAGAATTATAGCTGCTTTGGGCGATTTTCTGAGTCTGTTGACATTTTTGTGTTTGCTTGTGGAAGCCATCTTGAATTCGGTGGACCAAAACAGAAATAGTTGTAAATGTGCACACAATGGTTACTTTCTGAGAAATTCTACCTAAATTCAGCTAAAACTACAAAAATTTCCACCAACACCTTCAGTTGTTGGCATGAAGAAATTAACGGATACATTCATGCATCCATCCATGAACACCTTGTGAGTCATTCTTTGTGGGGGAAAATAAAATAAAACTCTGGCACTTCTGTTTCAGGAAACAGAAGTTAGCCGGAGGAGTGGAGGGCAGAGCACGGCAGGATTTGAACACTTGCTCCATATTGGCCATGATATTCGAACATCTCACCTCTGATTGGCTACCTCTTTGCTGCCTCTGTTTGCACTGGAACGTTGTTTTATCTCCACAAGCGTGACATAGTCATGACATGCAGAGAAGATGCTAACTTCTACTAGCCAAAACGTTCTCTGCTCTCTCCTGGGCCCTTACTTATCAAACGTTCTTAGAAACTGTCCTATATTCCCTCCTATGACCAAAACTTAGAATCCGAGTATGAACAGTCAAAAGACCGATTTACGAAACATGCGGTGGCCTCTCGTAAGCACGTTCCTCCGCAACTGTCTGATGATAAATCCCATCCGTGCCTACCCAGGTGCTCCTGACCGTTGACCGTCATTTACATGCAGAAATGGCTTCAGTTAACCATATTTGGTCACGCTACGTCCTCAGCACTAGAAGGAATTCCCTGTTTGTTTGTTTTTTCAGAAAAAATAAGAAAAACTTTATTGACAATGAGAGCGAAACACTGGCTGCCAAAGCGCATAAAAACCAAATACTTTGCAAAGGTTACACGTGCGGTCTGGACAGAGGAGAGGTTCCCGTCAGAAATAAATAAAAAAGGATTTGATGAATCACAGAGTAACACGTTTACATTTAAGGAGTAGTTCTGTTTGGAGTTTCTGTTTTCATTTGGAAATGTCTGAGAGTGCAGCCTCAGCTCTTCTGAGCTGTCATTCAGTCTGGTATGATCGGGGAGCAGAGGAGGTTCTGGGGGTTCTCGTAGTTGTAAAATAAAATATGAACTGGAATCGGATTCGTGAGGTTTGTCTGTCGCGCCACAAAGGGTCCCAAATCACAGCCTAGCAGAAGGTTTTTTCTAGTGCGCTCACGGAGAAAGCGTTCCCTCCAGTGTGCACGCTCTGTTAAATCCACAAATAACACAGATTAGTCATGATATAATGTCAGATTCCCGTCGGTTACTTGTCTTTTATTGGTTTTAGCAACAATTAAGCGCAAAAGCCATTTTTCCACAAAAAAATCACATACTGGGTAAATATTTGTGGATGAGACCTTCACAATTGCTGTTCAACCTTTCTACCACTAGATGCTGTTCCTACGCATGGTCGGAGCTGTTCTAGGAGCATTTTCACATACAAGTACAAATTGGTAAATACCACACAATGTGTAAAGATCGCTCCCACACACGAAACACTGTACGCACAGATCTGTTCGTAAGTACAGTTGATAAACGAGGGCCCTGGATGCTAAACCAACAACAGCCTTCCCCATCACGAGCCAAAATGGGTGAGTCGATGAATGTTAGTCAACAGTCTGACAGATCTGTGCAACTTTTTCTGATCCACCTGTTTCCTCGTTGATTCTCTTTTGGCAGCTAATGCAGGAAATAGGGCTAGGAAAGTTTTGCATGCATGTTAAACTAACTGAATTTAAAAAAGAACTAGTAAAAAATGACTTCTCTAAGCTATTGCAGAATCAAAGTGTACAATTGCACATCGCTGTCCAGTAACTAAACGGCCATCTACACTAATCTGTGCTGCCTTCTTCCAGAGTAAAGGAGCTGCTTTCCTCTGCAGTCGACCTATACGAGGGGAGAGTTCGATCAAAGGTAGAAAGAAAAAGGAATGCTTAGATTTTGAAGGTAAGAAGGCTAACATTGTTCAGAAATAATAAACCGTCTCGTGTTTCAAATTGTTTTAAAAAGGGCTGGTTCATAAAAAACAACCAACAAGCATCCATCACAAGCAATGCTAATGATTTGGAAATCCTGCTAAAAACGTGATGTGAAAGATGAGCTCTTTATGAGGCATCGAACCTGCGCAGCTATTACATCTCATCTCAAAACAAAGGCAAAAGCTATTGATTCCTCTAGGAGAATCTCACTGCATGAAGGGAAAACAATATCTGTTCAAAACTCAGATTTATTTACTCCTAGCTTTAGGCGGTCTCATTGTAATTTATGGGTTTTGCACTGAGCTCACTGGAGCGGCTGCCCACTCATCCAAGTCTCCAGAACCAGGCTTGCTGAGCAGATATTCCAAAACACAATAACGATGTAACCCCCCCATTTTCATCTTATAGTACGTTATGAATATTCATACATAAAGGCCGCCTGGATTCAGATTTAATTTATGGAGCTTTTATAATATCCCCACTATCAAGCCTAGGATCTCATTGCTTGTGCTGTGTGATATCTAATCCACATGATTGGAAAAGGGCAGAATGCAGGATGATTTAAAATATAACCCCACCCCCCCCCCACCCCCTCGCCTCAACTGGCTCCTCTTGAGGAGGTGGCTCGGGTATCTGGTCAGGACGCCTCCCTGGTGAGGTTTTCCGGGCACATCCAACCGGGTGGAGGCCTAAAGGTAGACCCAGGACACGCTGGAGGGACTGTGTCTCTCACCTGGCCAGGGAACGCCTTGGGATTCCCCCGGAGGAGCTGGCCCAAATGGCTGGGGAGAGGGAAGTCTGGGTCTCTCGACTTAGGCTACTGCCCCATGACCCCATGACCCCACTCTGGATAAGTGGATGAAAATGGATGGATGGATGGATGATGGATGGATGGATGGACGGATGGATGGATGGATGGATGATGGATGGACTGATGGACGGATGGATGGATTGATGGACGGATGGATGATGGATGGATGGATGGACGGATGGATGGATGGATGGATGGATGATGGATGGACTGATGGACGGATGGATGGATGATGGATGGATGATGGACTGATGGACGGATGGATGATGGATGGATGGATGATGGATGGACGGATGGATGGATGGATGGATGATGGATGGATGATGGACTGATGGACGGATGGATGGATGGATGGATGATGGATGGATGGATGATGGATGGACTGATGGATGGATGGATGATAGATGGACTGATGGACGGATGGATGATGGATGGATGGATGGACGGATGGATGGATGATGGATGGATGATAGATGGACTGATGGATGGATGGATGGATGATGGATGGATGGACGGATGGATGGATGGATGGATGATGGATGGATGATGGATGGACTGATGGATGGATGGATGGATGATGGATGGATGATAGATGGACTGATGGACAGATGGATGGATGGATGATGGATGGATGGATGGACGGATGGATGGATGGATGGATGGATGATGGATGATGATAGATGGACTGATGGACGAATGGATGGATGGATGATGGATGGATGGATGGATGGATGGATGATGGATGGATGATGGATGGATGATGGATGGATGGATGGATGGATGGATGGATGATGGATGGACTGATGGACGGATGGATGGACGGATGGATGGATGATGGATGGATGGATGGATGATGGATGGATGGATGGATGGATGGATGGATGATGGATGGATGATGGATGGATGGACGGATGGATGGATGATGGATGGACTGATGGACGGATGGATGGATGGATGATGGATGGATGGATGGACGGACGGATGGATGGATGGATTAAGGAGAGCAGAACCTCTGATACGTATTGAACATTCAGGTTTTGACTCGTTTTTGTTCACACAAAGGGTTGAGAAAGATAAAACCAAATTCTCTGACAAACTTCATATTTATGTGCTAACAAACAAACCTAGTAAGTAAACAACAGATGGCACGCTTCGGTAAAATGAAGTGGTGAAACGTCAGCAAGTGACCTGCGCAGCACCTTGGATATCGTTTTAGCATGAGGGAGCGTGTGCAGAACGGGCAGATTATTACATTAACACCTTAAATGAATGGTAACAGTGAAAATGAATAAAACACAAAGGTGTCTTATTTAGCTTTGTATTATTTAGTGCGACTGAGCTGGGGCTGAGATGTTCAGCTGTGATGCACACTTCCAAAGGTGAAACACTGAGTCGTGTGAAAAAAGCGGGGTGAAGGCTGTTGGAAACGTGCAAATGCAAAAGAAGAATGCTTTCTTAGAGCATACTGAGGCACGCCTGTCTACGCCCTCACGTCTCTTCAGTTTGACATCTCCAGTCGGTTTACGACTCGGCCACATGGGTAAAATACAAACAAACTGTAACTTAAGCTAAAGTTACCGCCAGTCTCCCATTAACCACAACTTATCACCAGAACGGTGCCATCAGTCGAGATTAAAGTCACTTGTCAGCTGTGAATAAAATATCAAATTGTCAGCTATTATTGTTGAAAACATACATTTCCCTTTGCTGCAGCTCGGTGTCGGATTGATCCTAACATCTCTCAGCCAGCTGAACCAGCTGGTACGTAAAGAAATCCGATCCTGGAAAAATAATGCAACACTGATGCTTTGTCTCCACAGATAACACAAGCCTGAAGGAGTTATGCTGTGTGGTGGAGCTGCTAATGCTAAAATTTAGCTTCTACTGGCTGCGAAAATAAACACAGCCTTCCCCGTCGCAAGCCAAGATGGATGAATCCATGAATTGTAGTTTCACATTGTGACACAGGTCTGTGACTTTTTCTCACCCTAGTGTTTCTTCCTGTGTTTCTTTAGGCAGCTAAGACAAGGAACAGGGATAGAAGACTCATTTCATGTTTAACATGCAGGATCAAGTAACATTCCCCATGAACCTGGGCTTTAAAACCTGAATTGAAACCAGCCACTAGGGGGCGCTACATTCCTGGGGCTTGTAATTATACCTGCAGATGTTTAGTTTTTGAACAAAAGTTCGATTTTGACAAGAACTTCATAGCTGGAGAATTTGAGCTAGTGGCCACCCAGCCTCCTATAGCTGTGGCCACCCAGCCTCCTATAGCTGCGGCCGCCCAGCCTCCTATAGCTGCGGCCGCCCACCCTCCTACAGCTGCGGCCGCCCAGCCTCCTACAGCTGCGGCCGCCCAGCCTCCTATAGCTGCGGCCGCCCAGCCTCCTATAGCTGCGGCCGCCCAGCCTCCTATAGCTGCGGCCGCCCAGCCTCCTATAGCTGCGGCCGCCCAGCCTCCTATAGCTGCGGCCGCCCAGCCTCCTATAGCTGCGGCCGCCCAGCCTCCTATAGCTGCGGCCGCCCAGCCTCCTATAGCTGCGGCCGCCCAGCCTCCTATAGCTGCGGCCGCCCAGCCTCCTATAGCTGCGGCCGCCCAGCCTCCTATAGCTGCGGCCGCCCAGCCTCCTATAGCTGCGGCCGCCCAGCCTCCTATAGCTGCGGCCGCCCAGCCTCCTATAGCTGCGGCCGCCCAGCCTCCTATAGCTGCGGCCGCCCAGCCTCCTACAGCTGCGGCCGCCCAGCCTCCTACAGCTGCGGCCGCCCAGCCTCCTACAGCTGCGGCCGCCCAGCCTCCTACAGCTGCGGCCGCCCAGCCTCCTACAGCTGCGGCCGCCCAGCCTCCTACAGCTGCGGCCGCCCAGCCTCCTATAGCTGCGGCCGCCCAGCCTCCTACAGCTGCGGCCGCCCAGCCTCCTATAGCTGCGGCCGCCCAGCCTCCTACAGCTGCGGCCGCCCAGCCTCCTACAGCTGTGGCCGCCCAGCCTCCTATAGCTGCGGCCGCCCAGCCTCCTATAGCTGCGGCCACCCAGCCTCCTACAGCTGCGGCCGCCCAGCCTCCTACAGCTGCGGCCGCCCAGCCTCCTATAGCTGTGGCCACCCAGCCTCCTACAGCTGCGGCCGCCCAGCCTCCTACAGCTGCGGCCGCCCAGCCTCCTATAGCTGTGGCCGCCCAGCCTCCTACAGCTGCGGCCGCCCAGCCTCCTATAGCTGCGGCCGCCCAGCCTCCTATAGCTGCGGCCGCCCAGCCTCCTATAGCTGCGGCCACCCAGCCTCCTATAGCTGTGGCCACAGGCAGGATTTGCTGGTCACAATAAAGAAAGAGCATCCTTTCATTTCTATAACTGTACTAACTCATGATACCAGAATATCTCAAAAGTGTTGCATGTGATTGTTCACACATTACGACTGAACATGAGAAAGTCAAACTTGCAGAATAAAACAGAAATGATATTTCGGAGGATCCCTGAATCAGACATAGGTGTGTGTTGTAATATTTAACTTCATATTCATTACCTATTCCTCCCCTCGTAGTGAGGCATTTTATTACTCCTTTCAACGAGGCAGATTTAACCTCTGATGCTATGAGTAGGCAGCCTGATTACAGTTATTATTTTTAATAAAAGCTATTGGCTCTGGAATCATTTGGTCTTTTCCTGTGAATAGCTGGTTACACATGGCGTAGCCGTGCTTTACTGGGCTGCGTGAGATTAAATATGTGAAGTGGTTTAGGCTGCAGCCGTCCAAGGCCTTGTTTTGTATACAGAATTCAATCTGCCTGCAGTCAGGACTGACACCACTGTTTACTGCCTGACAGCCCCGCCACACAGAACACAGCTCATGGTATGCAAGACGGTGACAGATATTGGCAGGCCCGGCTAAGACAGGCAGCAGGTTGGAGTGATGCTCTTCAGAGGAGAGAAGTCTGCAGCGTGGGTAGGATGTATTCCACTGGCTCTTCACACAGACCAGAGGAGGCTATCTCAGATGTATCAGGAGCGCTCGCTCTCGCCCCAAATTAATTCAATGTCAGTCAAAGAGAAAGTGAAACAGAGGTGAGAAAGTGACGCAGGCCTTTGTATTAGTGGAATCGCGGGAGATGGGTGGCTGGGGTCCTAAATTCAAACCGCAAATGCTCCAGAGAACGGACTTAATAACTGAAACGCTACAGAACTACCGGTGCTGAATACAGACAGATATGTGCTAAGAAGCATTAGCTAAGAGGAGAGTGACGTGTTTGAGGCAAAAGGCTTGAATAGACGAAAAGTAACCACTAAGCAACACAGCACAAAGATGAATTAGTCTAAATTTGGCCTTTTTTGTTTCGGGGTTTTAAAAATACTTCTTGCTTCATCATCATCATCATCATTGTATCAAAGGTCTAAAGCCCTTTTTTAATGCTTTCAGACCTTCCATATAAGGCTTTTAGTTTTGAGCCAATTTGCTCCAACCACCTTAAAGACGCACTCCGACTAAGTCTTCCAAACGTGAACCGCTGAGACGTTTTCAAACGATTGTTGCGACGACACAAAATGACCGCCTGTGAACGTTAACACAGTTCTGTGGTTTGTGAAGCTGTCTTAATCAGAATCAGACTGTTGCTACTTTCTCTACACTTTTCAAGAAATTTGGTGACCACAGACTATCTATAATGTAAATTGTATAAAGGAAACCCAAGCTGACTGCCTGCTGTGCTTTTATGCAAAAAAACTCTCAAGACTCTTTCTCCATACCAGCAAAAAAAAAAAGAACATTAAGTTCCTGTTTGAGTTGTTTAGGGTAAAAATCCTCCAAACAACCACATCTCCATGGTGACCACCGCCGCCTACCTGCAGTGCTTCGGGTTTCCTGTACCAAGTGACATCAGACAGGTGATGAAGTGGACCTCAGATAGGCTGTGATTGATTTGAGTGAAAATCTGGTCTTACAAGCCGCAGACAAAAAAAATATAAAAAACTACTGATTCAATCCACAAGTCAACACATACATCAGTTTAGACAAGAAAATCATACAACAGTCACTCCTTCAGACTCTCAGTTTAAATCAGATGAGATCAAATGTAATAAATCAGATCTTACCTTCTATCTCCACATCGGCCTTCACAGAGCCGACATCGTTTGGTTCAGATGGAGGTTCTGCTTTCTCTACAGAAAAAAACAGGCTAGATTGTGTTATTTGTTAGTTTTTTAGTGATGACTTCCATGTGTCAGGAAACCACCTGTGTTAGTGTTCATTAATGCGTACACTGCAGGAGGACTACACTGATGTAACACGTTTGTTTTCCCACTCAGCCACCAGCAGCAGTGGGATGATTAGGGCCAGAGGGAACAAACATGAAAATCAAGGAGGAAATATTGAGAATAAAGTCAGCATTTCCAAATCAAGTGTTTACAGAAAAAAGTCTAAATAGTTTATTCTTAGAAAATTCCCTTGGGCTCCTGAACCTGCCGTCTTGGAAAAACAAACAATTTTTCTGGAAAATTATTTATCAAATTTGTTGAAAATAGAATTTATACATTTCCTCCAAAAAGTATTTTGACTTTTCACTCAACATTTCAACCGTTCCTCCTTAAAATGTTCTTCTCGGTCCTGTTGTACAAGCAGGACAACACTCATCGCTCAAGGATGGTTTTTAAATGAAGGAAACAAAATCTAAGCCAATCTCTTCAATGTCATTACTACAACTTCATTAAACTTTACCATGACTGTTATCCTAAATGGCCGCACCGTAAACAAATCCACAAATCACAGCGTCTGAAGCAGACTGGTGGGATTTTAGTCTTCTTTGATTTTCTGTGTCATCTAGCTAAACTGTAATGCTAATGCTAACTTGAATGTAAACACAAAAAAGTAGAGAACAGGTTTCTGTGGTGTTATTCTTGTTTCTGTTTGTTTAATATCAGAGAAGGAGAAACAGCCGGCTGCTACCACTTAAACTATAGGACAAACTACCGGAGTACCACAAAGAAAACACCGTTTGAAGTCACGGACAGCAAAAGACATGTGGACCTGAAAAGGGCGACTGATCTTTAGTACGTTTTCATCACTCGCTACTCGCAATGCCGGATCCCATATCGGGGGGGGGGGGGGGGGCAAACAAAGGGCTTCATAACAAACACATTTTTTTTTTTCATTAAATGTTTTTTGGGACTGAGAAACCCCCTCATGACTGTACCTTTATCATGTTGTTGGTCGCTGCTGGTGTCGTTCATGTCAACTTCCTCATTATTAGGGTTCGGGTCATCTTCACCTTTGTCCTCATTGATCTTCTTATCTTTATCACCCTCGTCATCATCAGCCACCTCGTTGCCCTCTTCCTCATTTTGCACCTCACCAGCTTCATCTTCATCTACAACAAATACAGTAAAATAAAACCTGCATCCTATCAAAGATTAACAGAGACGAGTCTAAACCTTCACATCAAATGTTGCAACAGAAAAACAAGTCTCTGCTAACCTTTTTCATACCGGCACACTGCTTCATCTTTTTAAAGTCTGACTGAAAGCTGACAGATGATTGGCCAACAAATGTAAAACTTTAATTGTCGAAAGAGAAAATGAATTTTCTGATGAAAAGTTGGGCGGTTTGAAGGAAACCTTGTGATGCAGTGAGGTTATGAGACTCACATGGGTCAGCAGTCACAGGTCTTGTGCTCTAATGTAGACAGTAAGTAATTAAGTGCGTATAAAATGGATAATACAAGGAAAAATAACATAATAGGGCTGCACAAATTTAACACCATGTAACTGCAACGCATATTAATCCATGTTCTCTGGTTTTCACCTGCACAACACATGCCTGCATGAAGGAATCCTACATTTACTGCTGAGTTATCCTGCCAGTGCTTTTTCTAATTATAAATCTTTAGTCTCCCTTGGTCAAAACTCTCTGTTTGTGTCACATGAGAAGATAATTACACATCCTAGGTTTTGGAACGCATCCCAAGGCAGCAGTTTCTAGAACCTGCTCACAGAATATCTACAGAATTCATGTTGCGAGAGGCTCTATCTGTCAAATCGCTGTCAATGGCAAGGGATTTGAATAAAACAAAAACAGAAAAGAGACGAGGCACTGCTCGCTGCCAGTATGCAAATGCAGAATCTTAATTATATACCAGCAGCACGGAGGATATTCGGAAAAGAGAAATGGTTCTGGCTCAAAGTTAATGGTTGCCAATTTCTAACACAAACACACACAAATGCACTCGCCGCGTTTACTTACAGCTCTGGGTGTTAGCACAACAAAACGCTTCTGAGTATTGGGATGTGCTATGGACATGTTTTTAGAGTTTTGTTAGAGACTGCTGCTGGTGTTTTCTGTTTTTATGGGACTGTTTTAAAGGAGCAATATGTAGGAATTTACAAAGAAATTATCACTTAATCTAATGTGTCAGTCATGTTGGAAGGAAGGTTGCGTTGAAACAGATGCTCTCAGTTTTTCTCGCTTATAAACGACCAAACAGGGATGTATCTACCATCTATAATCAGTGAGTTTGCCAGGTTGCTAAGTCTGCACCAATCTCGAGCTTCAACACTGCCATTTGTAACTTGACACCGGTCGACATAAAGTTCCAGAGTTGTTTAAAGAACCAAAGCCAGTTAACAGGAGCGACCCAGAAGGTATTTCTTGTACCCCTAAGAAGCCACGGCATCTTTTTGGTTTACTTTTAAGCTAGTGACTAACACTGAGCAAACAATGCTAAAGGTGATTTAGAAGCAGTCAGCTCTAAATATATTTCAAGCTGCTTTTACAATTACCAACAACTCAGCAATAAAGTCAAATGTGTGTGGGAAGTAAATAATGAGACAATCGTGGTGTTTTGCTTCCTTTAATAAGTCATTCAAAACTATAGCAGCAAGCCAAAAAACCACACTTCCTCTAATTACTACCATAATAAGTGTAGTAAGTGCTCCCTTCTGTAAAACACCCAAGAGTGCTAACAACAGATATGACATTGTTTTTATCTACTTATCTTACTGTGTATGACTCGTCTCCCTTTGTCATTAATTTGAATTGATATATATATGTGTGTATAAAGTAAAAATAAATATAAATATTATATGTAAAAAGGGGCTGCAGTACCCAGATTTGACCACCTGATCTCATTCTCCATACTTGCTAATTGCACCTTTAAACTCTAAAAGCAAGAAGATGAATGTCTGCAAACTTGAACACTTTCTGTTTCCTGTGCAGATAAGAAGCCGTTTAATGTGTTCCTACCTACTCAGTAAGTGACGGGGGATGTGGTGGAAATCTTCACTTACTGACAATCACATCCAATCATAGGTGTTTGTGCTAGAGATTTGACTTGAAGCGGTACTTTACCTCGGTTTTGACTCTCCATCCATACATCTTCTTTTGACGCCCCATCTAGAAAGCCAAAGGAAAATTCAAATGAGTGGAAAACATTTGGGTTGGATCGCCTTGGCTTTCAAAATCACCTCAAAAAGCCTTTTCATTCCAACTCTCTGTGTAGCGTTGTCTTTGTAGCGCAGTATGCGAGCAACGGAACCACAAAGACAAGCATAAATTACGTGACGACAGGAGAAAGAATGCCACTTCTAAGTCATACATAATTGAAGGATTTCTTTGTTCTACGCTGGCGTGATAAGAAAACTTTTTTGTTAGGGAGGTGGCATTCAGGAGGGAAAGACTGAACAGAGGAAAGCAGAAAATTTAATTTTTGATGACAAATGATATGAAGAAGCATTTGGTGGAGCAGGGAGGCTGAGGACATGTTTTAATGGTTCGTAAAGCCACATTACCTTCGTCACCCTCCTCTTCATTACAAGTTTCCTCTTTACCTGGAAAAAAGCAAGGGAGGAGATCTGTCATCCACACACACATGAATCCTGCCAGGCTTTCATTTAGAAAAACAAAGAGACTAGTCACACTAATCATCAGTGTTCATGGTCTGATTCATGCTGGAAGAGCTGATGAGACATTTTAAAACACAGCTCTGTTCTCTTGGACTTTGCTTTTATTCACTTTTACTGAATGTTGTACCAAAAAAAGACATGACGTACAAGAGAACTGGGTTTTCTTGTTCATAATCCAAGTTGCTCCCAATATTTTCGACTTTTACCTGATAAAAAAGCCTCAGTGACATCATCTGAACTATTGCATGCTAAGGTGAAGAAACACTGCAAATAAGTCATTTCACAAAACTCCCGACTGTTATTAAATATTGTATAAATGTATGAATACTATTTTAAACAGTTGTAATTTTTATAGGTATTTTATTTCCCAAATACTTTCTCAAGATCCTCCACTTGGTACTTCATGACCCACATTGGTGTGCCAAACCCAGCTTTGGGCACCACTGCCCTACATAACAAATGATATGCTGATGCTTTATGTCTGCTCATTACAATAAATACAATATCTAAATTATAGAAACGCACACTCATGGAGCCAGATAAAGAGGACCCTGCTGTGCAAGAAGCTGTTTGAATTCTTTAAACTGATGTAAGTATGCTAACATGCACATTAGCATGATTTATCAGCCATGAAAGCCTTCATCTTACCAAAATAAGGAGAAAAATTAAAGCACTGCCTTGAACATTTTGTTGATCAGCAATAAAAATGCAAAAATAAAATCACCACAAAAGCCTGGAGACCAAACTCCCTTTCTACACTGTAAATATATCCCATGTAAGCAGACAAGGAAGGATATGGTTGTACACTTTACAAAAACACTCATTCCCCATTATATCTGCTACTCTCCTCCTCCCAGCCCCTTCTCTTGCTCTCACATTTTCTTGTACACACAGACACACACATATAAACCAATGACATTTTGGACAAATTGAGCAAATGAAAGCCATGACACCAATAAGAGAACATGTTTTACAATGGCCATTGTGCAGCATCTATAATTGCTTTTTTAACAAGCTGCAGCAAAAGACCATTTTTTCATATCTATGCAATTTTGTCCTGCACTCAGAACAATAAAATTGCCAGCCGCTGTTAAGTGGGGAAAAGGCCAGCTCTCCCAGTGCCACATGTTTGTCTCAAGTACCACTGTCCATCACGCAGAATGACAGCGACACACAGATGGCAAACCTTTCTGTTAATCATGATTGGCGTTTCCAGAAAGAGCCAAAGACAGGGGGCTGAATAATACTTCACTGGGGGGGACGGGACGGCACGGCATTGATGCTTTCCAAGCCCTGAGGTCACCCTACAGCCTTTTTTCTGTGTCGAGCACAGCACGCACGGCCCGTGTCTGTCTGAAGTGATCCGTATTAACCATATATCAGATACGACAAAGGGACAAATGTCATTTCCTCTGTGCTATTTGGTCATTTGTATTTGGCTTATTGAACGGAACAGTTTGTGCTAAAGGATGCTAAGGGACAGATTGTGGATAAGCACACACAAACAAGACCACAGAGAAAGATTCTGTGTGGGCCAGATGTGATGCATAATGGCTCCAAGTGAAGATCAATTAGAACTCCGTCTCCCTGTGAAGTAAAAAGCCCAACGAGCTGACAGAAGGTGCTGCCGAGTCATGCACTCCAAACAGCAGGTGGCAGCATCGTCACAGCTTCTGTTTGACGCCATCAGGACGTGAAGCAGGGCCTGACATGTCGCACAGAGAAGGTCCAGCAAACACACAGAATCAATATTTTCATAAAATTCTCTTTCAGAAACTTTGGAGGTTATTTTAGGCACAAACCTGCACATTTTAATGTGCTTCTGAATAAAATCACAATCTCATACACACCTAGATGATTTATTCATGTTACCATAAGAGTCAGTACATTAAACATTTATATCCTGATATTCCTAGCATGTCCTACTTGGACGACCGCTGAGTAAACATCAACTACAGATATTCTACAAAAGTAGAAACGTTGTCTGTGAGCAAGAACACAGACAAACACGGTTCTGTAATTTCATGCACACGCTCTGTGGCAGGGCTCCATGACCTCCATCTCTCAACCTCATCCGTTGTTTCTTTAATTAAAGTCAACTGGAACAAAGGACAGCAGAGATCAAGAAGAGGTGGGTGGACTTGAAACATTTATGAGACATGTAGAGGGGAGAAAAGGGCTCTGAAATGATCAGCAGCGATCACTCAAAGAGCTTTAGCGTGTGAAACTCGTGCACACGTACAACGAGAGTGCAAGTGCTTTTGCTGGTCGTGGTTGACAGGGAGCCTCAGTGTGAAAGATGGCATCCCATAGAGCGCCTCGCTGTCAGTCCACACATGGCGTTATTAATCTACATATATCTATCCACACTCACACAGAGATGCACCCTCTCTCACCGCCTCCCTCCCTCTCCTCCTCGGGTGATTCCCAGCTAGCTCGCATGTGCCAGGAATTGATTTCTGGCTCTGTGTTAGCATTTTACTGCGTCCTGCCTGGCGACATCTAATAATCACACTAATTCCAATCTGATATTGAATAATAGATGTTGTGAGACGCTCGCCAACGTAGGTGCGCTCGGATAGTTCATATTTCACCTTGGACCTCTGTGCCAGCACTCGTCTCGGCATGCGATCAACCCTTCCAACCCCTCCATTTTTATTTATATTGCTTGCAGCATTTGCATGCTGTGCTTGTGTTTCATGTGGGTTACATCACAGCATGGCTTGTTGCACACACAAACACATGTAGTCAATCTGTGCCCTTGTTTCTCAAACACACTTTAGGATTATTTCAGGAAATACCTGCATTAATAAAACAGCAGAATTACTCAAGTGGTGCTCGCTGCAGAACCACAAAGGCGGAGCTGCACCAGAAGGTGGAGCTGCACCAGAGTCAGCCCCGCCCATTCCACAATCAGCCCCGCCCATTCTATCAGAGTCAGTCCAATTCCTTCCAGTTGTCAGACTTGATAGCATTCTGGAACCAAAGAGGGTGTTATAGCTAAAAAATGCAAGATTGAGGACGGAGTTGAGAGGTTAATAGAACAGTTTTTGTAAAAGTTCCATATAATTAAAAATCTAACTTTTGGAACTTTTAATCATGTTATATTGTCATTTCCTCATAAGAAACATGCCAAAGCCATTTTTGGCCTCATTCATGCATTTTCTTCCCATCTCAGCTTCAATTTGGTCTCCTCCCCCGAAGTGGGTCTGGTCTTGGTTCTCAAATCTGGATATTCTGTGAATTTTCTGACAAATTATTTCTGAAATGACTTCTACTGAGACACCGTGAGAAAAATCATACATCCCATCTACAAAGACACACCGAATAGTATAATAAAATGTAACGCCATCTACTTTTTACCAGATGTGGTGGTGTAGTGGTGATGGTGTCAGGTTGACATGTAGTTTTGCGCAGGTTCGCCTCCCAGCAGAGGAAATGTTCTATAATATTTTTTCCTCATTTCTAGCTACACTTGCCAGTACTATGTTTACAACAATTTATTGGTATGCCGTTTAACATATAATGACTAATGTGTTTTTTTATTTATTCTTTCGTTTATTTAGCCAGTGTGAGTCCATCTGTGAGCTGAGTTTCAACTAAAATGCTGTTTAGGAACGACCAAATTCAAAGAACTTTTAGAGACATAAATATTTTGCTGAAAATGAACATTACAACTAAAATATGAACAAATTAAATGTTTCAGCTGGCTAAATAGATTGTTGCCGACCCCACCGAGAATCGAACCAGCATCAGCTGAGGGGAAAGCAAAACTTACGTCATACGATCTTACCACTAGACTACCAGAACCCACATGGTGAGGGAAGTACATGCTCTTATAGAGGAGTTTTGTTAGAGCGGTTGTGGACAGATATTCGCTAAGAGAAACCTTTTTATTTCGGGATAAATTCAGACTTTGTCATGTAGCAAGTTATATTTATCTTGTTTAATTGGAGCATAAAACATAGCATTAACGACTGAAAAATAGAAACAGCCGTAATTCATGTGGGTCAAGTTAGTTTGCGATAAAGTTGAAAACAAAAACGGAAGTCAGTGGGCTAGGCTGAGTTTGCGTGAATGGGCGGGGCTGACTCTGGTGCAGCTCCGCCTTTGTAGTTCTGCAGCGAGCACCCTCTCGAATTACTGCTCATTCAATTGACACAGGTGGAACTTTTACTCTATATTAGGGGTGTGCATTGACAAGAATCTGGCAATATACATCACAATACAGGCGAGACAACACGAGATGCTGCAGTACTAAAATCCAGACATGTCCATTGTGATCGTGAGATCTTGTTGTTCCATCAGAACAAAGGCGGTAAAAACTGCTACCACTAAGTAGTTGGAGGTAAAACTGCACCAAACAAAAAATACAGTAAATGTAAGTACATTTTTAATGAAAAATGTTTTATGTACATTTAGTACTACAATAATAATACACCCCCCCCCCCCAAAAAGTCAGATTAATATTTTGTTGGACCATCTTTAGCTTTGATTACGACACACATTCACTTACATAGATTTCTGCAACGTCGCCTGATTTATTTCCATCCAGTGTTGCATTAATGTTTCACCAAGGTCTTGCATTGGTGATGGTAGAGTCTGACCGCTGCACAAAGCCTTCTCCAACACATCCCAAAGATTCTCAGTAGGGTTAAGGTCTGGACTCTGAACCCCTCTTTCACTATTTGAGCCCGATGTATCCTAGCATTGTCATCTTGGAGGATGGCCGTGCCATCAGGGAAGATGGAATAACATGGTCATTCAGATATCCAGGTAGTCAGCTGACCTCATTCTTGGAGCACTTCCTGTTGCTGAACCTAGACCTGACCAACTGCAGCAACCCCAGATCATAGCACTGCCGCCACAGGCTTGTACAGTAGCCACTAGGCATGATGGGTGCATCACTTCATCTGCCTCTCTTCTTACCCTGATGCACCATCACTGTGGAACAGGGTCCACCCGGACTCATCAGACCAGATTTTAGTAATGCATTGGACAGTTCTTAACCCATTCTTCAATCTCCTTAGATGTTTTCTCTGCTTGATGCACGCCAGTGACCTGAACCTTCTCAAACAGACCAACATCTTTTCCATCAACACCAGATGGGTCTTTCCACATGGTTGTTTAAGAAATGAAAGTTGCAGGCATTTAATATCTGTTAGTTAGCCAAATTGTATTCTCTTTTATACAACAGAGTTTATAATTACGATTTTTCCCTTTCAAGGCTTCACGAGTCTTTTTCTCAAAAGGTGAAAGAAGTTGCTGTTGTGCATGAAAGAGAGAAGCCCTATAATTACACCCAGTCCACTAACAGTGTATTAATCATCAGAAATCCAGCCGATAATGCCTGGGAGTTTCTTTCTTCATCAGTGTTTTGGTTAAAAGCACCTCACGCTGAACTCAAGAACTAAGGAAGAGTGAATCCCCACGAGGAGACTGACAGAACTGACAGATCACACTGAGGCTTACTGATGGGCACAAATTCGGCTGAAAAGCACAATTTTTCTTTGAAAAAAATTATAAAATGCCCCAACATTTGTGTTAACACCAAATCCGACCAACTTCTATGGTGTTACAGAGAAGCAGGAGGAGCCCAGTGTTCAGTGACAGATGTTACTCTGAAAATTAGAGCTGGGATGAGATCCTAAAGCATCTTCCAATGTCTGCCTAACATAGCTGACAGTCTGCTTTCCCAGCTTGCTTTTCCACTGCTCTGTGCTATCTTGACATCTGAGTGTTTTCTATGATTAATCCCTCCTATGTGCTACATTGAACCATACCCAACCTTTACAGTGCAGGCAGAACAAAATCATTCCATCCCCTTCCTATGAGAGGTTGTCTCAAGGACTGGCTGTTCCCAAGCTAGAAAGTGGTGCCAAGGCCTTTTGTGAATGGATTAGTTACTATTAAGCTGTGAGGCCTGATAAATTAGGATTTCAAAAGATTAATACAGAATACTTATGCCCTTCTAATGCCGGTGATTGAATTTATGAATCATAACGACTTATTGCTCTGAATTATGGGAAGGTATCTTGTATACGCAGAGAGAATCGTTGCTTTGTCTAACAACATAAATGCATTGAAGTCCTTAACGTGACTTCATCGTCTGATTCAGCATTCCAAAGGCAATGAGAGGAACTGAATCCCCAAAGAAAACAACCATGACTGTTATCTTCAGAAAAATTCCCTGCAACCTAAAGTCTTCAAGACAAATGGATGGTGTACAATTTTAATTGCCTACTAACACCCTCCAGTGTAAGAATCTAATTATCTTTGGTCCATCGTATCAGAGAAGCCTATAATTGTTTCAATATTACACATCCAAAGGGGCTGAAACTGCAGAATAGCCAGATAATGGCTTCTTAAACAAGTTTCCCTCAAAGAAAACATTCTTTTAAAAAAGCCTGAGCTTCATCTTGTATTCATTTCCCTAAAGAGGGGCTCGGCATCGGCGCGCAGGAGTTTACCCACCAAGAACATTCCATTAGTTTACACATGCTAGCAAATCTTCTTTCTGTAAACACACATCAGAGTCAAATGTTTCCTCCACCATTAGAGGGGTTGGACGTGCACAAACAAGGAAATGAACAGAACAGGAAAACAGAAGAAACACAAACGTTTAGTAAAGGCTCACCTTTGTTGTCCTCACTTGTTTCCTGGGCTGTGGGTTTTGGTGATGGGGGTGGGTTATCTGTAAAGAAACCACCAGAGTCGGTTATGTGGGACCGATGCAACTCTAACTATAAAAGCACCAGACGCATCTCTCCTCACGGCTCGTCGATACCAGCAGTCCAGACAGTCGGAGTGAGTTAATATAATTGATAAACTGATCTTAGTGGTGACTATTTTACCACACTAGTAATTAATAACAAGCCACACTGCAGGAGATTTATTAAAAGCAGCTTAGAATGATGGAATGAAATGGCATTTTTATTGTTTATGTAATAACAAATAAAATATACTACTCATGATGAAGTTTTGTAGTACTAAATAAAAGAACACAAGACTCTTGACTCACTCTAACAATTTATCTGATACAGTAAAAGCAATATACTTAAAAGAGATGTAAAGAGAGCCGAATATTTAGGAAAATAAGCATTTATATAGTCTCGTCATAAAGTGGTACCAACAAAGGTTTTGGATTATTTTGGAGAATTTCTGATGACATATTCTGGATTACAAACTCTGGGGATGTCTGGCATCGTTTCTTTTAGCGCCATCCAATATAGTTACGTATAACATCTAACTCTTACACACATTAAGTAATTTATCGTATACATAGTTTATTTGATCATTAACTATTTTCATTTGTATTCTGCTGAGATTAGATGAACTGGCAGAGAGAGAGGACACTCCCAGTGTAACTCCAGGCAGGAAGTGGAACGTTCAATCTGGGTTCTGGAAGCAGGGGACTTGATCATGAAGAAACCAGAAGGTCTGAAGCTCTAATTGAGTTTACCAGATTTTGTTAGGAGGTATTAGTTAAACTTTTTGTGATTGGAACTTGAGTGAGACCTGGTCCAAGGGTTCAAATGGGGCTTCAGATACGCCGCGCAGAACCACCGTTAGGTCCCACCGGGGAAATACCGGGCGAGACACAGGTCTGTTCCTTCTGACACCTTTTAGAAAACGTTTTGTGAGGGGATGATTGAAAACAGATCTATCTCCAAAACTCTGGTGACAGGATGAGATAGCTGCAGCATATGTTTTAATAGTGCTGAATGCGAGGCCCCTGTCCACCAGTATCTGCAGAAACGATAGGACATCCGCCAGCTGGCAGGAGAGCGCTTGAACATTCCGCTCTGTGCACCATTTCTGGAAAGCTGCCCATTTAGCAGCATAGGATGCAACGGTAGAAGGCGCCCGCGCACTCTGAATCGTGGCGACCACATCAAGCGGCAGCCCAGAAGCCTAAGCGTGACCGCTCAGCGGCCAGGCCCACAGCCGCTGGCCTATTTCAGGAGGATGTTTGATTATCCCATCCGCCTGGAGAAGGGCGTCCGCCCTCCACGGGGAGCCAGACACTAGCGCTTGCAGGTCCGGAAACCATGACGCGGACAAGCGTCTGGGAACTACAGGAATTACTGAGGGCTGTTCCGACCGAACTCGGTCCAGGAGACGGGGAATCAGTGGGACTGGCGGAAACGCATACAGGAGCATCTGAGGCCAGGGCTGGTGCGAGAAGGCGTCCGCTCCGAGCGGGGGATGGTCCCGGGGACTCAGGGAAAACCACAGGCGACACTGTGCGTTTTCGCGAACCACGAACAGATCCACAGAGGGTTCCCCGAACCTCATCCAGATCTGTGATATCAGTGCGGGATGCAGACGCCAGTCGGAGTCGCGGGGACCCCCACTCGACAGGATGTCCGTTGCTACATTCAGGACCCCCGGAATGTAGGTGGCGTCGTGTGAAAGGATGCAGGGATTCCCCCAGTGAGCGAGGTCCCTGCCCACTGAAGGGCGAACCCTCAACATACGTCTCTTCTGACGTATCGGGTGTACCCGGAGGCGGATGAACCAACGCTGCAGGCGCCTCGTGTGCAGTAAACCTAACGGCACCACAGCGTGGGCTGCAGCCATCATGCCCAGAAGTTTCATGACTAACAGGGCTCTCAAGATCTCGCGGGGTTGCACGTGGGAGATGACCGTGGTGAGATCTGCCGCTCTCGCCTGAGACAAACGTGCTCTCAGTAGAGGCGTTCAGCTCCACCCCGAGAAGCACAATCGACTGGGATGGAAGGATGGAGCTCTTCTCCCAGTTTATGGAAAATCCCAGGATTGACAGATGCTCTATTAACTTCATGGTTTGCTCTGACGCCTCGTCCTTGGACCGGGCGCATAAGAGCAGATCGTCCAGGTAAAATAAAACCCTCATTTCCGCCGTGCGCAGTGGCTGCAGAGCGGTCTCCAGACATTTGGAGAAGGTGCACGGGGCTAGCGAGTAGCCGAAAGGGAGACGATTGAACTGGTATTGAAGTCCCTTGAATGAGAAGCGCAGGAACTTCCGGTGCTTGGGAATTACTGGGATGTGGAAGTATGAGTTTTCAGGTCTATTGACGTGAACCAGTCCCCGGAGCGCACATATTCCAGGACTTGCCTCATTGTTAACATGCGGAAATGCATCACTGCTATGGAGCAGTTGAACAGGGAAAGGTCGAGAATTGGTCTCATTCCTCCCGACTTCTTCGGTATTACAAAGTAGCGGGAGTAGAAGCCGGAAAGCTCTCGTCCGCGAGGGACTTGGGAAATTGCGTGCTTGGACAGAAGTTCCTGCAGCTCCAGGGCCTGAGATTGTTCCTGTGACGTGAACGTCGTCTCCACGATCCCGTTGAAGGGAGGAGGAGCGGACTGAAAATGGAGTGTGTGACCGTAATGAATGGTGTCCGATATCCATTTGCTCAGGAGGCAAAAGTGGCTCCATTCTTGCGCGCGTTCCGACAGCGGACGCGTGGTCGAGGACACGTGAACCACGTCTGAGGACTGGGTTTGCGCCCTTACCGCCGTCGCTCGCACCAGATAACTGGGAGCGACCCATGGAGGGCTGTGCTCGAAAGGGCGAGTGTGAAACAGCCGGAAGAGGCTGATCCGCCCCGCGGAGCATGGAGTCCAAGGATGAAGGACGAGTGGGAGCCGGGCCCGTGCATGGGGACGACAAAGTGCCAGCGGATGGAGCCGCGCACCGTGTCGCCGCGTGTGGTCGCGACAGCGCCATGACATCGCGTCCCACCCATCGTTGTGGCGGAAGCGGGATGAGTTGGGCCTGGCCGGAGCCAGTGCGCAAATGGAGCGCACCCTTACAGCTGGCCGTGTAACATGACAGACTGCGGGAACATGCATATGTGTCGCAGTGCTTGGTGTGGGGAACATGTGTGAGGATTTGGCAGAGGATTCTCCAGAGGACTGTATGATTGTGCTCTCAATTATTTCAAAACCAAAATCATTCACAGAGTTAACATTACAGTCATAAGCACACACATTCCTCCCAACGAGTCGTTTTCGTGGTTGTTTTCTGCGAGGTTGCTGCGCCTGTGACTGCCAAGACGGCGTCTGCTGGCTCTTTCGGAACCATTGGCTGCCAACTCCCTGGTCCCGCTGAGGTGGAGCCGAAGAGGGAGGCCGGCTCAGCGGGGCGGGCAGTGCAGCTGGGCGCCTGAAGATTCCGCGCCGTTCATCCCATCCTATGGAGGAAGGGCCGGAGTGAGAGGCGGACCGGGGGTGGACCAGGTCTCGCACCGTGGCTGATAGTTCAACCGCCCTCTGAGCCCTCTTGATGACGCTCGTAAGATGGGGACCAAACAGAACGTCAGAGGTGATGGGGCCTTCCAGCATCTCCCTGTGCAGGTGATCAGGAATGGAGGGCAGGGCCTTGAGCACAAGGCCCGCTGGATAAGGGTCTGCCAGGCAGCAATGCAAGCAGAACCGGTGAGTACAACAGCGCACAGATTGAGAATGGCACCAGCAGTTTTAATAATGATGGTTTTTGACTCGTCAGGAACATCAAGCTCTTCCACCATTTTGGAAACGCCAAAGGCAAGAAGGGCGATGTTATTTCCTGCAGCGCCGGTCTGGAAGGCGCACTGGTGTGCATGATCGGTCAGCCGCGTCAGCAGCTGGTCATGCTTAGAAGCTGGAACTGCTCGCGGGCCAGCGAGGCCAAGTCCGGCTCCAGTGGAGGAACGGATGGCCAGCCCAGGTCGGAGAAGCCCTTGACCTTGGTAATGGGCGCATATGTGGAAATTGGCGCCTTAAGCCTAGCAGGCTCGGAGAAGGTGGCGAACCAGCAGCTCATGGCAGCGGGGAAACGCGGCCAGACGGGGTCTGGACAGCGTGTCTGTGTTGACCCGAAAATTCCTGCCAAATCATCTGCCTCGACCTTGGTAATGGGCGCATATGTGGAAATTGGCGCCTTAAGCCTAGCAGGCTCGGAGAAGGTGGCGAACCAGCAGCTCATGGCAGCGGGGAAACGCGGCCAGATGGGGTCTGGACAGCGTGTCTGTGTTGACCCGAAAATTCCTGCCAAATCATCTGCCTCAGGCGGAGCCGGTTCTGGAACGGCTAGCCCCTTGCGGACCGCGGCCGCGGAGATGATGGCGGGCAGCTCCTGGAGCAGTGCTCTAACTGCTGGCAGGGAGGAGCTAGAAGCCATTGGGGCAGGAGGACCCGCTGAGCGAGGCTCGTCGACCTCCGTGTTGTACAGGGGGGAAAAAGGGCTATGGCAGCCAACCTCGTCGTGCTCCTCACTGTCGATGACATCGTCCAGTCGGGAGGAGCCAGTCGGCTCCTGACCGACGATGAAGAACTGTAAGACCTCGTCCAGCGAGTACGTGCCAGCCACCGGAATTTCCTCGTTGGTGGTGGGGGTGAAACACTCGACCCGGCGGACCTTTTCAGCCACGGGCAGAGCGGCTCAAAACGGGCACGAGGCCTGGGGGGTCAAGGCCAGGCCAGCGTGATGAGCCCTGAGACAGACCTCACACTTGGCGTGCAGGTCGCCGCTGGAGATGGAGCCCGTCTGGCAGGCCGGGCAAGTCCTGGCGTCGCTGGACATGGCTGGTGAGTTGAATGTTGTTTCTTCGATAATTTGCTCTTTAAAGAAAGCTCTTAAGCTTGGCTTGAAGAGATAACGGAGGCGAACAGTGGAGTCGCTCCACTTATATACCCACAAGGGGTGCCCATCATTGGTGGGCGTACATTTAAGCTCTTCATGATTGACTGATGCTGAGATCATCCTTCCAATAGCAGCTAGCTTAAGGGCTAAGACTAGACGAAATAGAACTTTGACGTACACGAGCGACCGGTACCGGCTGCTGTCACCTGTTGTGAGCAGCTCTCTGCTGTCTGAGGGTAGGCTCCGCCCACAACACCGCGGCTGCTGTGGCTACCAGTGTTTTCTTTACTGTGGGAAACGGGTAATAATGGCTCTTTGATGGGAACAGGTTGCCAACCCCTGGTCTATGTCTATGCGAGGACAATAAAGTTTTGAGGTTTTACAATTACTTCTGGGGGCACAGTTGCAATGGCATGCGCACTGCGTTGCCCTAGCGCCAATTACAAACAGAAAAGGCGGACAGGGACACAGGGCCAACATTACCAGTAATCAAAGATGTACCCGTTACATTTAAATCGGATGTCTGGGCTAATTTCGGTTTTGGGATCCTGGATGTGAATCACTTAACACAGTATTTGTTTACTGTTTTTAAGTTCAGTAATATTCTATCTTAAAGCTGCTCTACCGAAAACATTATTTCTTATATTATTTAAGTTATTATAGGCAGCACACTTTAAACAGTATTGCTCACTATAGTGAATAGATGAATGTTCTGTTTTTCAGGGATTTCAAAATCAAAAAGAAATTGAAAACTATTCTACTGCTTTTATTAAGTAATGAAAATTTTTGTGTGAAGAATCGTGATGCATTTCAGACTCAAATCGAATCGTTAGGCAGATAATCGGAATCGGATCGTGAGGCAGGTAGAGATGCACACCACTAATATACACACACATACATATATATATAAATACATGTACACACACACACACACACACACACACACACACACACACACACACACATATATATATGTGTATATATGTGCATATATATATATATATATATATATATATATATATATATATATATACATATATATATATATATACACATATATACACACATATATATACATATATACAGTATATATACACACACACACACACACACACACACACACACACACACACACACACACACACACACATATATATATATATATATACATATATATATATATATATATATATATATATATATATATACATATATACACACATATATATACATATATACACACACACACACACACACACACATATATATATATATACATACACAGAGAGAGAGAGAGAGAGAGAGAGAGAGAGAGAGAGAAAGAGAGAGAGAGAGAGAGAGAGAGAGAGAGAGATCTGTCCTTTTTTGGCATCCTGACTGAGAAAAGAAGTAGATGAATAGTTTCATGTATAATATGTGCGTGGTGTGTACGTTTTGTCATTAAGAGTGTAAACCCAATTCAGATCACTTCTGATTTTACATTTTGATGCCAACATCAGCCGTTCGTTTTAGTTGGCCAATAATATCAGACATCCTTATACTCCTCACAGCGAGACCAATGCAAACCAAGACTTTAGTTCCAACCCTCCACCACCATGTGACTCTAATTTGCATATTTAATTATCCGTCTTTATTGTTTTAAACTTTACCAAGCATCCCAACTGAACACAAGGTTTTATTCTAACACTGTGGCCTGGCTCTTAGATGGATTCTTTACCTGCCTGACAGAAAAACAAAGACCAGCTGGAAAGGATTGAAGAATGTTGGGCTTGGAGACCATCTCCAGCCTACTGTCTGAGCCAAAACCACCATTCCACGTGAGCATGAAAGTCATTTGAACTTTTGAGTCGGTTCCAGGCTGACTGATTCAGACTCTGTCTGATGGAGCAGAATAAAAGTCCAGTTCTTGGCACCAACAAAGAGGCCCATCAAACAAGGCCAAACTGGACCAGAGCAAGAATGGCATGATGATGCAACAGAGCTAGGAATTATCAGGGGCTGCTTCACTTGGCTCGTGGCGGACTGATGGTATGGTATTAACCAGTATGCAGTATAAAACGGGTGGTGAGGAACACAATAGGAATATTGCAGTGCGAGCAGACAAATCGCTCTCAGCCAAGTCTTTATGATTTCACTATTACGTGCACATTGTTTCACTCTGCCGTAGCTCTTTTATGTTCACTCTAAAATGGAATCTCTTTGAAAACACAGATGCGTGTAATTGGTAAATCATGGGGGTGACTTTGATAGGAAAAACATTTTGATAGCACCCTGAGTTCCACATTTACTGTAATATGAACACTTCCTTTAACAGACGGTAAAACTTAGTTGGTTGCATGTGTGCTATGACATTTTCAAGAGCCTAAGCACTTAAAGCTGTAAAATTATGTTGGACTCGAAGGAAAAAAAGATCTCAGCAGACAAAACATCCAACTGTACCTTCCTAATAAATATTCTAATGATGAAATAAAGATTAAACAATTTTCACAAGTCTTTTCATCTAAATGCCACAGCTTGCTCAGAGCATCAGCGTGCAGACACGTGTCAATAGCTAATATTGTTATGTTTTAGGCCACGTGCCAAGATAGTGTGATGATGAAAGCATTATCCGCCGAGCGCCAGGCTTACGCAGCTCTGCTTGTTTCTTTGCCACTCGCTTTGGGTGGTCTGAAGACATTGTGTCCGTAAGCCGGATGAAGAGGAATGTTGTCGGGAATTTGCTCCGGATAAAAGCTCTTGTAGTGCAACGCACCTGACACAAAGTATTTTTAACTGAGATGAGTCAGGCCGGGGATTCAACGTGTCAGCCGATGAATAAACATTCAATTTCATCTGCTGCATAAAACCCAGCAAATCACTGTCACGAGCCCGAGCTACGCCGCTCACTCACCCTCTGTGGGCTCTAATGGAGGTGTTAAGGTGAAAAGGCACCCATGAAATATTCTGTCACTCACCTCCCTGTGGCTGCTCCTCTCCAGCCTCCGTGTCATTGTCTGGAAGAGGGGATACGAGAAGGTGTTAAACAATGGTGGTTCGTAACACACAACCTCATCACAGCTCGATGGTGATGCTGGGTGCACGGCAATTCAAAACCATCCTGCTCTAAGCAAACAACTCAACCAGAAACCGCTGTTCTCACGTGTCACGACGCTCATTGTTAAAATTCTTTCACCTCTGATCCAAAACTCCCACAACCCTTGAAACTTCTTCCATTTCCCCACCAGATGGCCTTGGATCCGGAGGGTTATTACACCAAAACGACTACGGGCGTGTGTTTAAAGACACATTCCTTTCCAATTAAATCCATACCAGCAGATCCAGCATAAATGACACAAACCGCCTATTTCCCTAAATTACAGGATCTAGAGGCCGGCACTGAGCTCTGTAGAAAAGCCCTTTGATTTCCACCTCTTTTCATTCTTTTTGTGTGAGGCCAGCAGAGAGGTGTTTCTGGATGGATGAGCTGAGTTGCACCGTGGGTGGGGGGGGGCTGCTAACAGCTCATGGTTCCCACATACAAACACCCATTCACAGACACTCAGATAGCCCAGCGTGCCTCAGGGTGCTTTGGGACATGCCACCTAAACCGTAGACACATGAGCCTGCTTTTAGTGTGCACGCTTCAGATGAATGGATGCACCATTTGTGATGTCATATATATGTAACTGCCTGAGTCTGAAATGATTGCAGAGTAGTTAACAAGCAGAGCAACCCGTTTGCTTTGATGAAAGGCTGTTGTCATCCGTTCTGTAGTGTAATCATCAGGCCTCCCTGCGGCCTCTGCGACAGGCTTTTCTGTTGTGTAACACTGAAGAAAAGGGTGCAGTGCATTAATCTGACCCTGCTTGGGGAAACAAGGGACGGCCAGCTGATACAGTTACAACAGCACACAGATGGAAACAGGACGTGTTTCAACTACTGTCAGCTGCAGCATTGTTGCAACAGTTGAACACACAGGACATGTTTGTGACTGTGGCGTGAGTGACCTTTTCCAGTAGAGCTGGGGTCTAAGAGGCAAAACTTGATATTAAAACTATTCCTTTATCGTATCAGGAGGGGAATATGAAAGGCCCTTATTAAATCTTTGGTCTGTGATGTTTGTATAGCACCTTCTAGAGTTCTACAACCCCCCAAGGCGCTTCACAACACAGTCGTGCACCCCTTCACACACACATTCACACCCTGGTAAAGATGAGCTACAATAAAGACATAGCTGCCCTGGGGCGCCCTGATGGAGGCAAGGCCTGCCGAGCACTGGCGCCACCTGTCTCGCCAAGGACACATCAGCAGCATTTTCAGACAGTGGCCGGCATCGATCCTACAACTCTTCGATTAGTGGACAACACTCTACCTCCTGAGCTACTTCTGTTTTCCACCTCTAGAGGGTGTCGTGAGAAAAAACTCTAGTTTCTGCTTTAACCTATGACCCCAAGAAACCCCAGAATAAAAGCTGTATGTGCTTCTCTGTTTCTGATGAGTTTTCATACAAAAGTAACAGGTCACATACAGCCTGGTTGAGTTACTGTAGTACTCTTGGTAATTCATGTGTTTTCATGTGTATATAATGTCATAATTCTGTGGGGTGACAGAGAAAATCTCAGCCGTCCAGTAGGAGGTCGGGGTAGAGCTGCTCCTCCTCTGCAACAAAAGGAGTCAGTTGCCTCCTATCTCCCACAGGGATGAAGATGCCTGGGAAGAACCAGAACTAGCTGGAGGGGTTAGATAGCCTCTCTGGGCTGGGAAAGACCGGGGATCACCTAGAGGGAGCTGGGGAGTGTCACTAGAGAAGGTGATGTCGGAGTTTCCCTCCTGGACTTGTTGCCTCCATGATCCCACCTTAGATAAGTGAAAGAAAATAAGTGGATGAATGTGTTTCCTCAATCTGTAGTAGAAGACTGTTGGCTTTAGTAGTAAACAGCCTCTATGTCGCTGGAATAAACGCCTCGCTCCAAGGCCTCTATTCTTGTCATCACAAAAGAAATGTCCACTTTTAAAACAAAATTAAAAAGAATATATTGAATAATATGTGAGGCTTAGCTGTCATGGCCACCTTGTAAATGTCACTAACGGCAAAGATCCATTTTTAAAACGTCACACGAGTAGCAGAACTGCTTGTAAACAACGTTGAGGTATTTTATACGGAACAGCAGGGAAAGCCTGTCAGCAGCCGTGTCAAGCCAGCGGCGGCCATGTTGATAAGCATGCAGCCAGGATATGTTTCCTACACATCTGTTTTGAGCACAAACATGAACGAATCTTCACGTCTGCCCAAGCTGATGGTGCTTTCTCACAATCACTTCACTAACACGCCGTGGTCTAGTCATTTCCCGACCCCGAGGAATAGCTCTGTGAAACCAACGCAGACTTCATTTTCGCTCCTCGCAGGGTTCCTGCAGCCCTTCATATCCTCCGTCAACAAACTACACGCGTGTGATAAAAGCAAGTGCATTCCACAGCTTTTCCTCTTACACCACAGTGGGGTAGGCGGGGCTTTTGACTGTAGACATTTTGGGGTGTAGATGTGTGATGAGATGAAAGGGAAGATAGTATGGAGTGTATTAAAAAGCATGTAAATAAATGTCAATTGGAAAGTGGGTGAAACGCTTGGAGAGAACACAGCAGCCTCTGCAGATCTGTGGGCTGTTACCTTTGTCAGCACCGTGGCTGATTGAGGAGGAGAGGAGATGGAGCCCAGCTTGTGGGCAGCCACCCGCATCATATTAGTAGAGGAGTGTACCCAGAATCAATTTCTACATGCTTTTACTCTCTGACTGCAACCACAGCTGCCTGACTGCTTTCATACGTGCAAACAGTATGTGACAAGGCACGCATGTGGTCAGACATGACAATACATAATAAAATCACACTATTAAATTAATTTATTGAGTTTCCTGTGAAAATCAATTAAGGTTTGCTTGAAAAATACAACCATGGCGCCTCCGTCGTGTCCGATGATTTAATTTCTTCAAACAGCACACACACTGCTGGTTCTTGATAGCAAAGCACCTCAGAGATGTGTGAAGTGCAATGAATAGGTCATTATATCACCGTTAACGAACTTAGTTGCCAAGGTGGGTAATGGATAGCTAATGGTGCTGCACAGGTAAAAGATGGTGGCGCTGCGAAGGAGATTGTTTTTGCATATTTTAATCTCGGAGAGGCCTTGGGACTTCAAATGCATGACGTGATTCTCGAGCAGGTGCTTCATAAAAGCTCTTTGTCTGTCAAACAGCCTGCTTGAACACAAAAGGACACAAAGGGAAGTGGAAAATGGTTTAGTCCCTTCTGATAAACAACGAGTAGTCCACAATGCTCATGCTTTTGGTTTGTGATTACACAGAATGGTAAATGGATTGTATTTGTATGACTCCTTCTTAAGCCTAGGCGCCTAGCCAAAGATAGACGCGCCACGCCGCCATTTTGAATAGAAGCCATCAGAGGTAATAAGAGTGGCTACATGGGGAACGCCACGCCGCGTGCCAGAAGCACCGCGGTGCTGAGGATAGGCGCCAGTTCTACCTCAAGCGCCGCGGCTGTTTACAACATTATGGGGTACTTTACGGCACAAACCCAACCTCAGTTTTGATAACTTTGAAGTACTATTGATCTTAAAACATTTAAAACTAACCCTAACCCTTTACTAAAAGCTAACAAAGAGAATACTTACCCATTTTTAACGAATTAGTCTCACAAAACATAACAGCAAGTATAAACAAGTCACTTCCCACTTCCTGTTCTCAAGTCCCGCGTGATGTTGTGACCATCGCGCGACTTTCCAAGAAGTTCTCAGTGGTGCGGCGCGTCCTGTGTAACCACCTGGCTTCTCAAAACTGCGGGCGCAACGCGGCGCATCTGCCTCCGGCGTGCCCCAGGCTTTAGGGTTCTACAACCCCCCAAGGCGCTTCACAGCACAATTAGTCATTCACCCATTCACACACATATTCACACGCTGGTGGGGATGAGCTACGATGTAGCTACAGCTGCCCTGGGGAGCGCCGACACGCACAGGCGCCACCGGTCCCTCCGACTAACACCAGCAGGCAAGGTGGGTGAAGCGTTTTGGCCAAGGACACAACGGCAGGATTCTCTGGTGGGAGAAACCTTCCGATTACTGGAAAACCCACTCTACCTCTTGAGCTACTGCTGTTGTGCCCTTGGGCTAGACACCTAACCCTAATAATGAAGAGACACAAACTATGTTTTTGTCTGTGAAGCCCTTTGTGACGTGTCTGTGAAAAGTGCCGCATAAATAAACCTCGTCTTCTTAGACCTGGCTCTGGGTGTCTGAAATCTGTTCAGGGTCCAATGAACTCTCCGTACAACCAAGCCGTTCTGAGGTAAAACACCCTGCTCAGTGTCTCAGTCACTGGTCACGGGTCTTCCAACAAGATGACTTAAAACACCCAAGAAACCGGGCTAGCCTGAACTTTCCTTCTTGGAGACATGATCAAAATCATATTGGGCATCTGGAGCAGAAACATGTGGAGGAGAAACCCTTCAGACCTGAAACAGCAGCGTGGGTCAGCATACCTGTCGACAGGTGCCGATTTAGACTAGTTGCATTTCTGTTAATGTTTAAGTATTCTTATGTTGTCTGATTCCAGTTATGTCAGTGACATTTTTGGGGATTTTAATCTTTAATAGAACAACACCAACTATTAAAAGTCCCAATCACACGTTTTCATACCAGCTGTGGAAACTTCCATCCTCATGATGATGCAGTTACCTGTTTGGTGTGGCTGCTGAGTCTGTTAACACGTGTGCATGGATATCTTTTTTTCAGCTTCCTCTCTCTGCAGACGTTTTGGCTTGCTCATACTGACAGCTTGTGGAAATGCACATTGTAATAAAGCAATTTCCTGTATGCAAATATCCTGTTTACACGTTCTTTCTCCAGTCATTGTCACTTGACAGATTGCTTGAAAATGAGGAAAGCAGCTATACAATGAAAAATGACTTCAGAATTACAACTAATCTTAGCTGAAATGAAAGCGAGGGAGCGCGAGATCCTGAATTTTTTGTTTGCTTTCCTGTGACCACACACATGCACCCACATAGCAAGCAGACCAAGGACAGCAATAACAACAGCTCTATAGCAGCTTGCTGATGGAAGAGGTGACGGAGAAACTCCATCCTTGATGCAATAAGAAAGAATGATAGAAACCAGAGGAATAAGGTAATAGGTGAGGGAACAAGGAGGATGCATAAGTGAGGGTAAGGGAGGAGAGGGCGAGAAAATGGGTACGGCAGATTTAACAGAGTTATTGAAAGCGTGTTTGCTGCAGAAGACAGAATGATCTCCAGCCTCCGTGTGTGGCTTTCGGTGTTGCTGCAAGATCTACGCGACTGTCTTCCCCTGGCAGCAAGGATGATGAGATGTGCTGAAAGTGCTCGAGCACACCTGCAGAGCTAATTCACAGCCTCTGATTCACTACTGCCATTGTGCACAGGCTAAATGCAAGTCTTTCCCACTACGGGGCTGTGCATTACCCACATGGTGCAATCATACCAATCAGCATTTCTTTCTTTATCCTATACCTTTCCCGTACTGCTGAAAACACATTTGCATAGTGAAGCCCGGCTGGATTCAACTCTACTTTCACAGGGTGGCTAATTTTATCTTTCAGTTCTTTTTCTTTTACTGAATAACTCAGAAGAGCTTTAGTTTTCATAGCGAATGTGGTAAATGCTTTGATCTTGTGCACGAGGTGGAAGATTAGAACAGGTGTAGGTGAGAGTGCTGTAAGGTGTCTGCCTCACTCCCGACATTGATCCTGAGTGGAAAGTCACGCTTGCTTTTCCTCTCCAGCCCACACATGCTAACGGAGCAGTGATAAGGGTTGCTCTGTCCCCCAGGGGTCAAAGGACAAACGACTGCTTAGACACTTGGAAAGAAGAGTCCATTAGCATTAAGCTAAACATGTTCCAGGGTGTAGAAGTTGTCACTGTCTGAATTTAGCAGCTTGCTGCATCGCTGTAAACTATTATTTTTATGGAATTAACAGAAAAACCCTTAAAGCTACCCTGATTGCTCCTTGTGATGCATGTCCACACACACACACACGCACGCACGCACGCACGCACACACACACACACACACACACACACACACACACACACACACACACACACACACACACACACACACACACACACCAGAGTCTGTCCCCAGTTATGGGTAGATATGGAGCATTTATCCGGTGACTAGACTTTTAAATGGCGAGAGAGATAACTGGAGAACAACAGCTCCAGATTCTCATCTCAAAACACTAATATGAAGAGACGGGCGCTGGGTGCACGAGGGCAGGCAGGCATAATTAAGGTCTCTCCTCAGAATGTAATCTTCCAGGCAAGAGCCTGGGTGGAGGGGCGGGGGGATGACGGGAGAGCAGGGAGAACAAAGCACTCTCCATCTGGGAACAGCGAGATGAAGGCCTGTGAGTCGGTATTCCGTTGGGGAGGTGAAGAGGGAAAAGGGAGGTAAATGGGAGGTAATGCTAGGCTGGTGAAGCCAGCCAGCCTCTTTCAGCTCCCCAGCTATTCGGCTCAGTCCTCTGTGGAGCCCCCATCAGAGCTGGTGACTGCTCCTGGTCTCAGAGAAAAGATGATGGCATGAAAGGGAGGAGGGAATTGAGAGAGGGACAGAGAGGAGAGTGGGTGTAGAAGATAATGGATGTTTGTTTATTTCACACAGAATTGAAGAGAAGTAGTCAGGGATGAAATGTAGCTACACGCACACACACACACACACACACACACACACACACACACACACACACACACACACACACACACACACACACACACACACACACACACACACATTCCTGAATGTTGTCAGTGTGTTCAGGAGACATTTGAGTCATTATTACAGTAAATTAAATCTGACATTAAAGCCTCATCAGAATTTTAAAAAGCACCCCAAAGATCAGCTCGCAGATACAAGAATTCAAATCACATTAAAGCCTTTTGCAGAGAAGCTGACACTCGATTTTACAACTGCCAGCATAAATTCTCACTGCATTCCTTGTGTTTACATTTGAAATTGTCACCCAATCCCGGCAGGTTCTCACACTGCTTTGAAAAATTGGAAATAACTCAGAGTGAATATTAGTCGAGCTCAAACGGACAGAAACAAGTTTGCTGGAATCCCATGATATAAAAATGTCACAGCTGCCATCTCGAGCATCGATAAATGGTTCAGCTCAAAGCAAAACAACAAAAATAAGACAGTTAACAGTGCTTAGGTTAGTTCACATGAAGAAAAGAGTCGTACCTTGGAAAATGGCAGCCATTTTTTTCTTGTAGATGGTGAAATCAGTCTCGAGGAAGACACAGAAAATTACCCGTGTGATCTGCAAAGGAATAAAACTGAAATTCAGACACAATGCAAAAAATGTCTTATTTACCCACAGTGAAAATATCGGTAACACTTTAGTTTAGGGAACACAAATTATTATTAATGGTTAATTTGTGTTCCCTAAACTCAAGTGTTACCAAAATATCTTCAAGTGCGTAAAACACTTATTTGTGATGCAGAAGATTTCAATAAATGCCATTTAAGATACTGCTGAATGTCATAAAAATAACCCAAACAACACACTTTTCGGTTTTAGTGTAAGAGTTCAGACCCACAGAAATAGTAAAAAGGTATTCATAATCACTGGAGACCTTTTAACCCTCCCACTGTCCTAATGAGTGACCCCGTGAGGAAAGTTGACCATTGAGCAGGATTGATGTTTACCCCTTGAGGTTCATGTGACAGGGGTGAGGTGGTGCTCACTCCTGCCACATGGACCCAAGAGATAAACCATGAAATCCTACTCAATGGCCAACTTTCCTCACGGGGTCACTCCCATTAGGACAGTGGGAGGGTTAACTGATATATAATTATCAGTCTGATCAGATCAGACTGCCATCCTCTTTGATAACAGCTTTGATGGCAAAAGTCTGTTGTTTAATTCTGCAGAAACGTTTTGTAAATATTTTGCATTGAATCTGCATGTCTACAATGCTATACTCACCATATATATATATATATATATATATATATATATATATATATGTACTGTAAATCTGAAGAGTCTTGGAAATATGGAGCCAAAGCTGCGCCCGCATAAATAAGGAACGCCGCTAAAACCCGGAAGACCTTGACCGGCCGGAGTTGCGCAATAATTAATAAAACGGTTGGGGTCATTTCTCTGCAGGTGATAAATCATTTTTCGTTTGCAAGATGTACGCTGCGCTGAGTAAAAGAGCGTAACTGACCCTCTCACTCCGCTTCAAGCACCTTATATTATTCTATTTCTCTGTGTAGCGTGAGGAAGTATGGCTTTTTCTGTGCCAAAGGTTGTATTTGCCCGGCTGGGTCGAAGCTGGGCCACCAGCAACTTTCACCCACAGATAAAGACCTGAGCCGCCAGCGAGTCTACACAATCCCACAACAACCGAACATCTGGTCTCCAGAAGAAGGAGTTCTCACACGATCTAGTCATAATAATAAAGAGTCTTAAACTTCCTTTTCTTCATTATTAATGCTAAATAATCAATTGATCACTTTGCTCATTATAAATGTATTTTAATCAAATGAATTATTATTATGCTTTGGGTAATCATAATGAACTATAATGAATCAATACTTAATTAAATAATGTTTTGAAGATGTTAGTGATGACCTTCACACTCGCTCACACAGGTCTGGATTCACAGTAACTCCAAAACACATTTGCTCTGACACACAAGTTCGCTTTGGGAAGAGAAGTGGTTTTGGTAAGTTAGTCAGTTCGAGTTGGACAACGAGAGAGAGCGGACGTGCTGAACAAACGCTAACGGGGAACTGAGCCAACGGCTCTTTTCTTCCCCCCACGCTATTTCTATCAAGCCAGACAGGATAGCTGAAATGCAACCAGCTAACGTAGACTCGTCCAGAGTCTTTGATTTCTGAGTTAATTTAAACTTGAGAAAGCGCATCTGCTAAACGCTTCAGCAACGTGTACCGAGGTCAACTCTGGACTGGACCGTCAGCAAACCTTCGTCTTCTCTGCCAGCCAAGGTGTCACCTGGAGAAACATCCTCCTGTGAGGTCCGGATCTAAAAGAGGGTCGTAAGGTCGGTGAGGCAGAACACAATAGATAGCGTTCTGATGCAGTTTTTCTAATAAGAACTAAGTTTAATTCAAACCATCACTTTTCACTCAGATTCACCTTTTCTCTCCCTGAAGCAATCTCATACACATGCATGCACGCATTCATAATTCCATCATCCTCAATCTTAGCGTAAATACAGTAAGATTGTTATTCACGCTGGCGGTAACGACACCCGGTTACGCCAATCGGAGGTCACTAAAATTAATGTTGCTTCGGTGTGTAAGTTTGCCAAAACAATGTCGGACTCCGTAATTTTCTCTGGCCCCCTGCCCGATCGGACCAGTGACGACATGTTTAGCCGCATGCTGTCCTTCAACCGCTGGCTGTCTAGGTGGTGTCCTGAAAACAACGTGGGCTACATTGATAATTGGAAAACTTTTTGGGGAAAACCTGGTCTGATGCGGAGAGACGGCATCCATGCCTCTTTGGATGGAGCAGCTCTTCTTTCTAGGAACATGGCCAGTTTTATTAGTCCTCCATGACTACCCAGGGTCCAGACCAGGAAGCAGAGTCGTAGTTTAACCCACCCCTCTGCAGCTTCTGTACTGTTACCCACCCACTACCCCATAGAGACAGTGTCATGCCCACGGCCAAAACCACACAGATTAAATATCAGGCTTAATAAAGCAAATCACGGAAATCTCATAAATATTAGAACAAATTCAACTGAGCAGAAAACTAGAAAAATTAAATGTGGGTTGTTGAACATTAGATCCATTTTTTCTAAGACTTTGTTAGTTAATGACTTGATTTGTGATAATCAGATCTCTTTGCTCTCTCTCACAGAATCCTGGCTGCAGCAAGAGGACTATGTTAGCTTAAACGAGTCGACTCCTTCAAATTATTTAAATCATCATATTGTTCGAAGTACAGGGCGAGGAGGAGGAGTGGCAACCATTTTTCATTCGGACTTATTAATCAGTCCCTTACAGATTAATAGTTACAGTTCGTTTGAACATCTTATTCTTAGTTTTCCTAATCCAGATTGCAAAACTGTAAAACCACTCTTGTTTGTAGTTTTGTATCGTCCACCAGGCCATTACTCTGAGTTTTTGGATCAGATCTCTGATTTTTTATCTGATTTGGTGCTAAATACTGATAAGGTCATTGTAGTGGGGGAATTCAACATTCATGTGGACATTGAAAATGATAGCCTCAATGTAGCCTTTAGTAATATCTTAGACTCATTTGGTTTTACTCAAAGACTACATAGCTCCACCCACTCCTGCCATCATACATTGGACCTTGTTCTGACTTATGGCATTGAGTGTGAGGAAATAACAATCTTTCCACATAATCCAGTCCTCTCGGACCACTTTCTGATAACCTTTGAGTTTTTTATAACTGAGTTCTCGAGACACGAAAGTAAATTTCACTATAGTCGGTCTCTATCTGACAACGCAGTTGCATCTTTTAAATCAACTGTTCCATCTTTACTGTCCTCAGCATCTCAGAGGCATGTAGCAGAGGGCAATATTTTCAGTTCTAGCCCCTCACAAATTGATGCCTTAGTTCATCATGTGAATTCCTCTTTACGTGTGGCATTAGATGATGTTGCCCCTTTAAAAAAGAAGGTAATTAGGGACAGGAAGTCGGCTCCCTGGTTTAACTCTCATCTACGAGCCTTAAAACAAAACTCTAGGAAATTGGAGAGAACATGGCGCTCTACGCACCATGAGGAGGCCTACCTATCCTGGGAAAATAGTCTTGTGCTTCATAAAAATAAGCTTCAACAAACTAGAACTGCTTATTTTTCAGCATTAATTGAGGAGAATAAGCATAATCCAAAATTTCTTTTCAGTACAGTTGCTAAACTTACACAGAATCGTAGCTCTGAGCCATCTATTCCCTTAGCCCTCAGCAGCAATGACTTCATGGGATTTTTTTTACAAGTAAAATTAATTCTATTAGAAACAAAATCTTTAGCATCCTCCCTAATGCGATTTCTTCTTCCTCAGTAAGTGAGGCAGCTTCAGAGGTGACTGTAGAACCTCATCTGTGCTTGAACCGTTTTGATCCAGTTGAGCTTTCGGAGTTATCAAAAATATTAGCTTCATCTAAACCTTCAACTTGCATTTTGGATCCAATCCCAACCAAATTATTTAAAGATGCAATTCCTTTGGTTACTGCCCCCATTCTAGATATAATCAATCTATCCTTAGTAAATGGGTATGTACCACAAGATTTTAAGGTGGCTGTAATCAAACCTTCACTTAAGAAGCCTGCTCTGGATCCAGATGACCCAATGAATTATAGACCAATATCTAACCTTCCATTTTTATCCAAAGTCCTGGAGAAAATAGTGGCCATCCAAGTATGTCAGCATTTAAACACTAATGCTCTGTTAGAGGAATTTCAGTCTGGTTTTAGAGAGTGTCACAGCACTGAAACTGCATTAGTGAGAGTTACAAATGATATTCTCATGGCCTCAGATAAGAATCTTGTGTCTGTTCTAGTCTTGTTAGATCTCAGTGCTGCCTTTGACACAGTTGATCACAATGTTCTTTTAGAAAGACTTGAACATGTTGTAGGGATCAAAGGAACAGCGTTATGCTGGTTTAAATCCTACCTGTCTGACAGATTTCATTTTGTAAATGTACATGAAAAATCTTCTTCATACTCCAGGGTTACTTGCGGAGTACCACAGGGTTCAGTGCTTGGACCAATTCTTTTTACTATATATATGCTCCCAATTGGTAAAATCATTAGACAGCATGGGATAAACTTCCACTGTCATGCTGACGATACCCAGTTATATTTATCCATTAACCCTGACGAACCTAATCGGTTGGGTAGATTACAGGCTTGTCTTGAGGACATAAAAAATTGGATGACTCTTAACTTCTTGCTTTTAAATCAAGACAAGACGGAAGTTCTCATCTTTGGACCAGAAATCCAGAAAAGGAAATTGCTTAGCCAATCGCCTGACCTTAATGGCATTACATTAATCTCCGAGAACAAAGCAAGGAACCTTGGTATTATCTTTGACCAGGACATGTCATTCAAATCCCAGGTTTCACAAGTTTGTCGGATTTCCTTTTTCCACCTTCGGAATATTGCTAAGATTAGAAGCATACTTTTCAGGAGTGATGCTGAAAAACTAGTTCATGCATTTATTACATCAAGACTGGATTACTGTAATTCATTACTGTCAGGAAGTCCACAGAATGTAGTTAAAAGTCTTCAGCTTGTCCAAAATGCTGCAGCTAGAGTTCTGATGAGAATTAAAAAGAGAGATCATATCTCTCCTGTCTTAGCTTCCCTACATTGGCTACCTGTTAAATTCAGAATAGATTTTAAGATCCTTCTTCTCACATATAAAGCTCTTAATAATCAAGCTCCATCATACATCAGTGATCTGATTGTTCCATATGCTCTTAACCGAGCACTTCGCTCTCAGACTGCAGGTCTACTGGTGGTTCCCAGAATATCTAAAATTAGGATGGGAGGCAGATCTTTTAGTTATCAGGCTCCTCTCCTGTGGAACCAGCTCCCAGCTTTAGTCCGTGAGGCAGACACTTTGTCTACTTTTAAGAATAGGCTTAAAACATTTTTATTTGATAGGGCCTATAGTTAAAATCTGATGTTAGCCTAAATCTGGACAAGTGGGGGAGTAGAGGGAGGTGGAGTGTACAGGCGGTAAAGACGGCTCTCCATTGCCCTGCCTCCAACATGCCTACATCTAAATAGGATAGATTATCCAGAGTTAACTCTGTAGTTATGCTGCTATAGGCTTAGACTGCTGGAGGACACACTGACCACTTTTCACACTCTACTGCTTTCTTCTACAATCTGCTCTTTAACTGTATTATTTCCTGCTATTTCAGCTGTTAACTTTGTTTTCTCTCTAAGTGTTTTTCTCCCCAGAAGAAGCTACAACGATGTTCTGCTCAGCTGTGGTGGCCTCATGGAGGGGGCCATCGACTAGCACACTGCTGCTAACCACTTAAACATTCTCTCTCTCCTGATAATAACTTTTTGTTTCCTTGACATCGGATGTGCTACTACTAGTTTACCTATTTAATTATAGATCCACTAGGATAAATACAATAAAGTTTATCTTTCACCAAATACAATATTTACTAAGACATCACAATATAACTATAGACACATTACTTGTCTGTGTGTGTGTGTGTGTGTGTGTGTGTGTGTGTGTGTGTGTGTGTGTGTGTGTGTGTGTGTGTGTGTGTGTGTGTGTGTGTGTGTCTTTGTCTGCTTGCTCTGTCTTCTCGATCCCCAGTGAGTCGTGGAGGATGGCTGCTTATACTGAGCCAGGATTCTCTGGAGGTTTCTTCCTGTTAAAAGGGAGTTTTCCTCTCCACTGTCGCTTTATGCTTGCTTAGTATGAGAATTGCTGTATAGTCACTGACACTAGTCAGTGACTTGATGCAATTTGCTGGGTTCCTTATATAGGAAACATTATTTCTGATCAGCTTAATGAACTGTGAATTGGAATGTTTATTATGTGAAGTGCCTTGAGACGACTCTTGTCGTGATTTGGCGCTTTATAAATAAACTTGAATTGAATTGAATTAACTGGATATTGTATTATTTTTAAATACATCGGCACTGGCGTTACAGGGCAATGTGATATAAAAACCCTCCTCTTGCCTGAGATCCATTTTTTATTTATTGTCTCTCTTTTTAAACGTCATGTAGGTCTGAGGCTTTAATCTAACAGGAAAATTTTTGGGGCCAGCCGAGCCACCTAACAAAAACTTGTCGCTCTCCTCGGAATGTCCGGCGTTTTAAAACTTTTTCAACGTGGAAGGATCTCTCGGTCGATAGGTTTACTTTCTGCAACCCGGCTTCATAAAATTACCCTTCAATATTTTCCCCATCAAAATTTTTGAGTTTATAAACCGGTGGCGAGCGATGAAGACACTCGTCCACCGTGAACAGCTCGTGTGTAAAACTCTGCTCATATTTTTTTTATCAAAAACACCTCTGAGTTTGGAAATTCTCAAACCCCCCCCCCCCCCCTAAACTTAATTTTCTTTGCAGGCTTCAGTGAGGCGGCTCCATAAAGGTTGCGAAACACCTGCCTTTGATTTTCCATGTTTACTTCAGCGGGGGACATTTTGATGGAAGAGTGGTAGCTATGGTTATAACCTCGTACTAAATCCTGGATCACATCTATGTAGCGACGGGTGTTTTTGGCTGTGTAATATCTCCACATTCTGTCTTTTAGGGTCCTGTTAAATCTCTCCACAACGCTGGCCTTTACGCTGCTGGCTGTGGCAAAGTGCACAATGCCGTGTTTCTTCATGAGGGCTTCAAATTTCTTATTAAAAAATTCTTTACCAGCATCCGTCTGCAGTTTTTTAGGGATACCACTGTCTTTCAAAACTGAAGCAAAAGCTTCTGTAACATCTTTCCCCGATTTGTTTTTCAGGACTCGTACATAGGCTTTCTTTCAAAAATACATCTATGACAGTTAATAGGTAATTCAAACTGTTGTTTAATTTTGACAAGGCCTGCATGTCGCATAAGTCAGCTTGAAACTGCTTAAGTGACCCTGAGACAAAAACCCTATTTCTCGGAAAATGAACTCTTGCTTGTTTGTGGAGTGAGTAAGCATCCAGTTCTGAGAGAAAATCACGAGCCTTATCCGATGAAACTTTCTCCCCAATCTCTCGTTGTAAACCGGTTCTAAACCTTTCCACACCTCCGTAACTACCCTGATGCTTTGGTGAAAAATACATCTTTTTCATTACCTCCTCCATCTCTGACGGATGCTTGAAAAAAATGCTACATATTCATTCTCATTATTTTTTTCATAAATTGTACACGTGTGACAATAAAGCTAGTCAGATATAAGGAATAAAATCTAATCGTACTGTAAAAAACAGCCGTACAATCTAGTCAGATATAAGGAATAAAATCTATTCACACCGTAAAAAACAACCGTGCGGTCTAATCAAATATAAAATTTAATCACACTGTAAAAAATAACTGTGCGGTCCAGTCAAATGTAAAATCTAATCGCACTGTAACAAACAGCCGTGAGGCCTGGTCAAATATAATGAATAAAATCTAATGGTTAACTACTAGAAATGTTAATAATAATAAAAAACAAGTTGCAGAAGAGACAGCATACCCCCCACAGTTCACTCCACCACCGCAGCCAGTGCATCCCGGTCAGCTTTGGTCAGGCGATCGTACACCGGAAAAATGTCTTTGTGAATGGGCATCACAGACCTGAATCCTTGCAGCTGCATCACAGCCATGGTGAACAGGATCTCAGCGTTCAGCTGGAAGCCATGCAGAGTGAGAAAACTTTGAAGAGCCGGAATCAGCTTAGGTGTTAAAACTCTGCTGATAATGTCAGAAAAGTGAAAATCGTAAAATAATTCATTTTCAGCTACGTTAGGACATTCGTGTTGCAGCTGACTGGGGTGATCGGTCTTGCAACTGTGACAGATTGTAGGTAGGAGAGCTTTGATCGCCATGTTGACCAAGTGAAGAAGCCCCATCTTCACTCGGTCCACCGTGTCTTCTGAAAACACAGTCAGGCAGACGTAGAGGCTGCTCACCGGTGCTCTGGATGTCGAGGGTCTGCTGCTGCTGCTGATGCACACCATCCTCCCGAGCATGTTGAGGCAAAACCGGTGGCGGGTCAGGAATTGATGTCTCTGAAGGATGCGGAGTATCAGGACTCGCTGGAGTCTCGTCGATCCAGGGTCTGAATGGCACGTTAGCAGAGACACTCTCCGAAACCTCCATGATTGTGAGGAGCCGTGGGAAGTTATCCTCCGGAAAGCATGATGGCGGTGGGCCGCGGACTGCCGTTTTTATCTCGGTGGTGATGTAGCGGCACCCAGCTCGGTTGCGGGGAAAAGCTGTCCGAGGTCCGTAGTTCATCAAGGGTTGACTGAGTGTAGAAACCCATCGTGCTGATGCGCTGGATGGTTTCTAGCTGAAAGCTCTTTATAATTAGTGATGGGTCGGGGGCGTGGTTTGATGATGCGACCGCCACTCCTCCTCCTCCTGAGGCGGGGCTTAGAATTCCAGCTTTTTTCGCACTGTCAGAATGTCTTTCCAGCAGCGGCTGGTATGAAAAAGTGAAGTGATACTATCCGCCACTTCATCTATTTTCTCACGCCAGGCCTCGAAAGGTACAACCTGTAAAAGGCGGTAAATACCGCATTCAGCATGCACGTTTTCCAGCACAAAAAAGAGCTCTGATCCTCTCTCCTGGACCGAGGCCTTGAAAATCCACTGCCCATCCGCATCCTCCAGCCCCTCCCATGAAGCGCTGAAAGCTATCCCGGCGTTCTGGATTTCATCCAACGATGGAAGAGCTTGCGGCCTGTTGCGTTTTACAGCCGGACGAGGTCTCTCATGATCATCTTTGTACACCCTGCATGGAACTGCGAGGCTGAGCACTGCCCAGTCATTGTAGGAGAGAACCGCTGAATGAGATAAATATGGCTTGAGAGGGTCGTCCTCAGCCACATCATGGATTAGACACAGCTCCTTAGTGTCATGGCTGAACTGGTACCCAAAACTACCGGTATAGCCATAAGGTTCCAGCGGCCATATTTGCTCCGAGGACTCTTTACCGCCAAAAGGATGAAGCTGAACTCTACACATGTAGAATGTAGATTTGCGGGGAGCCCCACCCCCTGCAGGAAGCTGATGGATCACTATGGATTTTTCACAGAGCAAGGTCTTTGATAGCGGTGATGGCGTGTTCACTCTCTCGTCTTTCACCTCCTTCTCTCGGGGAGAGGTTGATGCATCGGTTGTAGACACTTCATTCATCTCCTCTTGCTTCACCATTTTCTTAGAGGTATTTCTTCAGCCTTTCACCATTCTGATACGTTCTCAGTCTGTCCGCTAAAATGGATGTGAGCTTTTAAAGAGGCAAGCAAAGTTGGAGGGAGGGATGTGGGTTATTACGTATGAAAGGGAGGGGCTGTGGGAACCGTGGGGTGCGGTATCCTTACACAAAAGAGTTATCAATCCTAACTTGACGTAAAGTGGTGCAGATTGAATACATCAAAGCAGATCATCAATACACATCTTGACAAAAGGGGACTACAATCAATAACTTCATGCATCATTACACAACAGTCATCAATTCATTTCTTGGCATATAGGGTCATTAAAGGTCATATCACAGAAGGTCATAAAACAATACACCTGCCAAGTTTGACGTAAGGTAGTTTGGGGGGGAAAGGGCATAAAGGTCAAAGAACAATAGACCTGTCAAAAAGTTTGACGAAAGGTGGTTCCTTATATCTCATATATATATATATATATATATATATATATATATATATATATATATATATATATATATATGTGTGTGTGTATATATATCTCCAGTGACTAGACTAGAGACAACTGGAGAACAACAGTTCCAGACAGAAACTTTAACTACTGTTGTTGCAGAATTTATTTTGCATCTAGGATTGTCTTTTAAATCTGCAGAAATCACCCAAAATGTTGCTCATAAATTAGTTTTTGATGAAGAACAGCAAAGACGACCAAAAGATGCTGCTAAAGTAAAAAGACAACACTATTGTAAAATCCCCCTAAACAGCGAGTTCAGAATTACAACAGACTGTATACCTACGGCATTATTTTATTCATCTACCTTGACTTACACTTTGTTTTTTTACAGGGAAAGCAAAAATCACTTGCATGTTTAATTGTTTCTCCATTAAAGCACAGACCATCAGAGTTGCTCCGGCATGAACTGAAAGCGTAAATTATCAACAAATATGTACCCTCATTAACCAACTGATGTACATTTACATTATATGTTAAAGTCGAAAAATAAAACACTGATGCAAAATTAAGCTACCACACACACACACACACACACACACACACACACACACACACACACACACACATCCTGATAATGGGGCTAAAAGGAGTCGTACGGTGAGGTCTTGCAAGACTGCAGAAAAAGAGGTCATCTCTTTCACTTTCACTCATCTTCTCTGCATGTGCAGGCATCAGTCACTGATATGCATTAAACACCAGGGCAGCAGATAATCACTTAACTGAAATATGGCAATTTTACACAAAAGCCATAGCAGCAGCTATGTGTCAGCCTTCATGCAGGATAGTGATATTCTGAGGAAAGAAAAGGAGCTAACAATCCCATCACCTAACCTTCCCAGACTCTCGGGTCCAATTCAAAGTGGCGCCCTTCTGCCGCTCAAACAGACATACAGAAAATCTATTAATAGTTTATGATCAGGGCTTTGGAGTAAATGTTAGGAGCTGCATTCATGACAGTAACATTTTATTTTGCTGCATGTCTCAAGGGGGAGGATTTGTTCATAATATGTAGACTCACTCTCCCAACCCTTCAACCTCGATAGAGAATGAAAGAAAGGGCTTAAGTCTATTTTGAAGGCTCAGGCTCGCTGACAACCAGAAAAAAGAGATAATGCTCAAGATGGAGCACACCACTGGGTGCTGAAGGCCACAGGACAGCAGCTCACCAGGAATTTCCATCAGACTCTCGTGGCTCTTCATTCTCAAACTGACTGTGAAACAGGATGAATCGTGAAGTTTGTTTAGCATCACAAAGAAAGGCCAGGGTGAGTATTTCCCAGCACACATCCCATTGATGATAGCTACATTTTCCCTGTTTCTTCCTTGTTTTGCTGGAGTGATATTTTGCGTTAGGACTGGAAAGTAAAACTTTAAAGTATCCGTGTCATGTATATGTTCTGTTTCTCTCCATCCTCTGGTCCCTACATGCGGCATGCTGAATTGCCCTGCATTCTGCTCAAGGCTCAGGCAAGTCCTTTCATTCTGCAGATCAGAAATACACTGCATGGATTTTGACATATTTCAAAAAGAGCCGAATGGCAAAGAAAACAGAAACGTGGGCGTTGAACATTGACATTCTCATTGTGTCCAAACAAACACAGTCGGCTGAGAAACTCGGAGTCTAAAATGAATCAGACAGAACAGAAAAGGTGATCTCTGTCCGTTTCTTTTTTTTTTTTTTGAAGTATAACGCAGTAGTCAAAATTTAAAAAAGAAGCATAAAAAGGTTTTAAGTTGCCCAGAGATAGCTCTTTTCTCCCCCCGTCTAATCACCATTTAGAAGTCATAAGAGAACAATTTTACAGGTGTGGACCACTCCTTTAATCAATACATTTGCAGTGGTCCCTAGTAGGAATGAATTCCTTGCAATTTGTTCCTCTGGGGGGCGCGGGGGGGAACTAGCAGTGACCCACATCACAGCTGAGCTTCAGACGGCAGGCTGTGGAGTCTTATTTCCTGATATTTGGACATCTCACCCCAGATTGGATAACAGCAACGCAACTCCCGCTGATTTGCAACGTTGATGTTTTATTTTCACAAATAACAAGCCTGGAGGAGTTCTGCCATATGGTGGAGTTGCTAATGCTAATGGTCAGCTTGCACTAGCTTAGACGATCTCTGCTGGACGCTAACCCAACAATAGCCTTCCCCGTCGTGAGTCAAGATGGGTGAGTCCATGAATGTTAGTGACAGAGTGACGTAGATCTGTCAGGATTTTCAAATCCTAGAGTTTCACTTTATATTTTCCACCAGAAGCTAATGCTTGGAATTGCATCCACCTATAATCTGATCTTCGCCCAATCAGATTCTTGCTCCTGTGACCTTGCCCCTAGAACCGCCAATGCTTTAAAGAGGTGTATAAAAAAATAATAGTTTTTAGGAGTTTGTAATCAGTATCAGTAAAACCAAAGCACAAAGCTATCCCCCTGGTTAGTTGGAGTGAAAGTAAACATGATTAAAACGAGAAATGCAAACCAGAAAGCCGATCCAATCATTTCATTTTTGGACTTCAGAGCAGAGGTCCAATATTTGGGTCCAAGGCTACAAGGTGTTTGTGTGTCGAGTGTGATCCCTGCAGTCTCCAAGGTTGAACAAGTTAATGGAAGACTAATTAGAAAGCTTGGATCCCTGCATGCCAGCCTGTCCAGTCATTACTCATCCCTGATTGGAGGGGCTTTGTTGAGCGCTCAGCACAAAATGATGAGAACCCTTGGCTGTAAATAAAAGAGAGATTGTTGTATCGACAAATATGTACTCCGCACCATCAGGTAGAGGACCGGTTGTTCTTCGAGAGGAACTTGGTGATTCCGCCAAGTAAAAAAGTCAGTATGTATTTAAAAGTTTAGCATGCACATCACGAGAAAACAACAAAGATACATACTCCTTAAACCAAACTTCACCCCCGATGAGAAAATAGGAAAACTTGAGACGTACCTGAGCCAGGATGCTCATTTTTAACTGTGCGATCAATGCACACAAACTAATGTCACCCAAACGGTGAAACTATTGTTCAATTGACTGCTGTGCTGTGAAATATTTATAGAAAGGGCTAATTAGAGTGATAAAGCCTTGGGTGTAACGTGCGCATTTGCAGGAAAATGACATCCGACGGAACCAAACCTGAGCGAGAACTCGGCCAGCTTGTGTTTACGTGCAACATAAAACAACATGAGGTGTCAAAGAGCTCACGTTGCTAGCTCTATGAAAAATAGGTATGTGATCTTTAATTTGTGCGTGCTCATCATTCTGGCTCAAGGCTCACCAGGTGCCTCAGACTCCTATGGCTGCCTAACAGATGAGCTGTCATTGCTGGCCACCCATGCCCATAATTACATCGGGGGCAGACGCAGCACAGTCAGTGCACACACTCGACACACACACCCCTTCTTTTGCTACTTGCATGTCCTTCTTGATTCTGTCACAAACAATAATGGGGACATGTTGCCCTAGCATGTCTGCCCCAGCTGGAGCCCGAACCCAGGAGAGATCCCCGTCTATGTGCTGTTTGGACTTGTTATCGAGGAGCGGCGGGTTGTGAACAGTGCAGATAGACAACAAGATCAGAATACTGAAATAATCCCTTCATTCATTCTATCTGCTTGTTGTTTCAGCTGTAGCGAATAAACATAGTACGTATAGTACAGAGTCAACAATCTCCTCCAGCGGCTGGGAGAATAAACTCAACATGATGCTACTTTTATGATTTACTCATCTCAAACATGAAACGTGCGTGTTGTGTCTATGATCATACACTGACAGGCTATAGCATTGTTCCAGATGGATTGGATAATTTCAGCAAATTATTCCTGGGCCAGAAATATCTTCATCCCAAAACCACAGCCTCCTCGCTGCATCATCAAAGCCATAATCAGCGGGCACTCGTCTCCTTTGTTGTCTGCAGCGCTGAATTGGATGGAGGGTTCAATCTGTGGCAGGTGGACCATATCCAGGCTTTATTACTGATGTAATTACACCCAGCTGCGTCCCGCTCACCGCTGGTAAGCGTACAGAGCTCGCAGCTTGAAAAAGGGAAAAACCCAACTCGGGTCGGTAGTCGGTGGCGTGGAAACACTCAGCCACACATTCTCAGATCGTTCACGGCCACAGCAGCACACTCCTCCATTTCTCCTTTTTCTTAATGTCCCACTGCTTAAAATTCGCTAGCCGCTGTGACATCCCTCGTGTCATCTGCTTTTACAGAGGGTAAAGATTAGACCGGCGGCGGCGCTGACAGCAGCAGCGAGGCACTGGCACCTGGTTCTCAGGTGAAGCTGAGAGCAGTCGCTTCATTTGACTTTGACTGACCTCTCAGCTGAGAGAGCTCCAGCTCCACCTGCAGCAAGCTGGGGAATTATCATTTCAAAGAAGTGCCCAGAAAAGGTTATCCCTTTGAACAAAACGCCTCCATCCATACATCAAAGGACGGGCTTGACACTGCTCTTTGAGAAGGAACTGTTACGACCGCAGGCCCGAGGAAAACTGATGAACTGAAGCTCTTCCTTCCCCAAAGCCAGCCAACATTAACCCCCCCACCACATCACCATGAAGACATGAGCAATAGATTCAGCTTAACGCAAACTACAGATGTTGATAAATGCGTATGCGCAGTGCGACTAAATAAAAGTGATAACATTCTGGTGAGCTGCCTGGTTATTCCATCCCAGAGAGCGTACGCGGTGCAGAGCGTAGAACGCTTTGACAGGAAAATGCTGTGTAGTAAGATTTGTAAAATATCATAAGATAATGTATCAGCAATTTATATGTTAATCCAACAAATGCTGCGTGAGACTCAAATATCGAGCATGTTACAGCTGAACAAATAGATCAAACTGTACTGTTTGGGTCTCACTGCTGCACGGGACAGGGAAACTGGAGTACAGCGTGCTGGAGGCGTCTTAGTGCATTAACTCCCTGTTGTTTTATTTATTTATTTTTTACAAAATTGTTCTTCCCAACTGAAAGAGACAGCGTTTGACTTTCACAAGCGTTGACACGCGTCTGCCAACTCCAGCTGCCAACAGCAGAAGGGTTGTGTCTGATATGAAACCCAAAAATAAGAGAAAGTGGAGGTGGACTGGAGGGAAGCGTCCATCAGAGCTTCCAGGTTCACAGCTTCAGAACTGAACTCTGGCATGAGCTGAAAACTCAGAACAGAAATAATCAGACAAAAGTAATGATAGAAGACAAAGTGACGATGTGTATTTTCGCTGGTTATAGGGGGCAGCGCATACCTAGATCATTGCAAGCAGGCAGTATAGCTGTGTTGGAGTAAGACCTTACCAACGGATGCCCATTAGGGTCAAAAATCCTTGGGAGTGCAACCTCCAGCAAAATAACAAGAACATCAGACTCCCTTTCATCCCTGGCAACAAGCAAAGATGTAAATGTGTAAAACAACGTTTATGAATGCCGAACGTTTTGTAACCACTTGTAAAAAATCAGTAAATGCATTTTGTCCTCACGGGCTCCCGTAGAAGGGAACGTGGCATCTAATGTAGCCTCGCCCAGAGACTTAGACCCGATTTTTATGGTTATATGTTACAAAGACACCAATATTTTTCAACAACTGGGCAACATTTAATTTGTTTTCAACAATATCTTGATGGATATTTCCAGAGATTAATGGTTAAGCATACACATTGTCTCTTTAAGGCCTAAAGCAAATAGTGTTATATATGCTTCCAATTGGTAAAATCATTAGACAGCATGGGATAAACTTCCACTGTTATGCTGACGATACTAAGTTATATCTATCCATTAACACTGATGAACCTAATCGGTTAGCTAGATTGCAGACTTGTCTTGAAGACTCAAAGACAAGCCTCAAAACGTTTTGCTTTTAAATCAAGACAAGACGGAAGTTCTCGTCTTTGGACCTGAAATTCTGAAAAGGAAATGGCTTAGTCAATCACCTGACCTGAATGGCCTTAAATTAATCTCCAAGAACAAAGTAAGGAACCTTGGCATTATCTTCGACCAGGACATGTCATTCAAATCTGATGTTAGCCCAGATCAGGACAAGTGGGGGAGTAGAGGGAGGTGGAGTGTACAGTCGATAAAGACGACTCTCCCTTGTCCTGCCTAGGGCTGTCATGGTAACCGCAAAAATGAAATATCGCAATATGAAGAAACCCACCGCGCTGCATCATGGGCCACCGCGATGACTGAACTTGATTCAACTCAATGATGCATGTTGAGAAGGATGGCTGCACTGGTATCAAAACGAAACGTTACTTCGCTCCTTTGGGAGCAATTTGGTTTTCAGTACGTCAGCTGCTGCGCAGCCAGAGTCCTTGGCCGAGACGGAGCTGCCACCAGCGGCAAAAAAATAATAATAAACGCTCGGAGACCTGCTGAAGTCCCGGACAAGCACTGCTTCTGCAACCGTCCCGAAGAGAGTTTGAGCCGAGCTGGAGCTCACTTGCTACCTGCAGGAGGAATGCATCCACCCTAAAGAACCCCCCTGACATGGTGGAGCAACAACCGGGAGAGATTCCCTTTGCTCGCCAGTCGCACGCAGGTACGTGTGCGTTAGTGCAACGAGCGCACCATCCGAGAGGGTTTTCAGTGTTGCTGCAAATGTTGCCACCCCTCTCAGATCCTCTCTCAAACCGTATATGGTTAACATGCTGGTTTTCCTTGTGGGTGTAACGTGAGGAAATATGGGTTTTCTGTCACAATGGTGGTGTTGGACGCAGCTGGGTCATAGCTGGGTCGCTGAGAACTTTCACCCACAGATTAAGACCTGAACGCCAGCGAGTCTGGGAGGAAACCATAACATCTGCCACCTGCAGTCTACCAGAAGATGTGTTTACATGAGTTGTACCCAGACCAAGTCAAAACATAAAGTTTAAACTTCTTTTTCGTGATTTTAATGTTAAAATAACCATTATCATTTTGCTCATTATAAATGTGTTTAATCAAATGAATGACTAGTATGCTTTGGGGTAATTATAATGGATTAATGAATCCACACTTAAGTAGATAATGTTGAATGTGTGGTACTGACCTTCACACTCAAGCACACAAACATTCACACACACCCACACACATCTGCCCACAGTAAACTCCAGACACATTTGATGACGCACATGTTTTGCTTTGAGAAGAGAGGTTTTTGGTAAGTTTTCAGTCTTTTGATTCAGTTCGTGTTGGACAACGAGAGAGAACAGACCTGAAAACCGAAAGGGGGGGCAGAGCCTGTTGGCTCGTTCTTCCCCCCTTTCACGCTGTTTCTGCCAAGCCAGGCAGAATAGCTGAAAGACGACTTCTAACGAAGACTCATTACCGAGTCTTTTGATTTCTGAGTGAATTAACTTAAGAAAGCGCATCGATAAAACGCTCTACCATCCACGTGTACCGAGGGCAACTCTGGACCGGTTCCGTTCGACACCTACGTCTCCTGTCAGCCGCCGGTGTCATCTGGATGAACCACAACATCCTCCACGGCCCGGATCCGAAAGAGGGTCCACAAGAGTTCGGTGAGACAGAGCACGGTTTTAGCGTTTGATGCAGTTCTCTGATAAGACCTAAGTTTATCCAAACCATCACTTCACTCAGACACCTGTTTCTTCTTGAAGCAAAATCAGACTCACACACGCATTCATGTCACAACATTCTCAATCTTCATAAATTCACCAGAAGGTCTATTTGAGCAAGAACAGCATATAAACTGTTAAAAGATTGTCCCACAAAGTTGCCAATGTGATTGTTATTTCCGGTTTGTCAATTTTCAAAATCATTAGTTTAACTTGAAGAATTAAAACTTTTAATCCTTCAAACTTGTTTCCTCATTGAACTGAAACACAGACACTCAGATATTATCGGCAGTTTATGGATGAAAACAACCTTTGAGTCTTCTGAACAATATAAAATTTGGTTATTGATTTATTAAAATTAATATTCCGAATTAATACGTAGCATGGTTTCTCTTTAATAAAAGAGCATAAATCCATAACGCTACATTTAATGGCGAGCGTATCCAGTCTTCTATATCTGCGATATGTCTGCTTTCTTACATCTAAAAGTTACAAACAACGCTTTTCTCTGTGTTTCACTTTGATGTCTTATTTTGAAATTAACCGGAAATTGTTCCGCTGAAGTCACTCTTCCGGGAGGCGTCCTGGTGGAAACTTGACCGGGAAGATCTCCGATCTCAAATTGACCGCAAATTACAGACCTAACTTTGATTTATCCCATCTTCGCCTTCGGAGCGAACGTGTGAGTTGTGCTTTTGACTCAATTCTGTCCATTTTGACGCGCCGCCGCGTCTCTAGTCTAACCTCAGGTCGGAAAGCTACGTTTCCGCTCTGACCATTGCTGGGTGAGCTACCGTGAGCAGCTTATCCTCAGTTCCTAAAATTATCACTAAATTCTCTGAACCTCAGAACCGAGACTAAATTCTCGGACACCTTTCGTCTCAGTGTGTTGACACTGTGGGCGAGCTATTGTGGAAAATATCTCCATTGCATGGGCGACTTATAGAAACCGAATCTGAACGGAATGCTCGGTGACTCCTACCGTAGCTTGATTGCTAGGTAAACGTCGTAAAGCGAAGCATGGCCGTCACGCGTTACTGCATTCAGATTGCGTGCGCTTTTTAGACGGAATGCTCGGTGACTCCTACCGTATCTTGATTGCTAGGTAAACGTCGTAAAGCGAAGCATGGCCGTCCCGCGTTACTGCATTCAGATTGCGTGCGTTTTTTAAAGTCCCGTTAGATTGTCAAACCATTTCTGACACAGTCAGTCTGTGTCCTCACAAAACCCGCATTGGCGGTGGTTCTTGTAAATCGCTACGGTGTGTAGAATCTACATTTTGCTACGTTTGTCCGTCTGATAGCATCTCGGCAGCGTAGGGTTTATTATTTTTTTTATTATTTTATTTTGGACCGGTGATCGGGTCGGCTTTCACAGCCTCCATCGCTCGGATCCATGCCTTTTTCTTCCATCTTGTGAAGTTGTGTGTATTCATTTCTCTATCAACAATTCCTTGTTTTACCCTGTGTCATAAAGTTAAGTAGGCTATGGACAGTCCTTGTTTGTGTGAGACATATTAAGGAATCTGCCCGGAGTTTTACGTCGGCTCAGAAGGTAAAAACGCGAGTTGCTCTGAACTTAATGGGAGATGGACGAGACACGACAAAATCTTTCTTGCACTGTTACACCTGGTGTAAGGTTCTCTGACGTTCTGCTTCCAGAACATGCCAAGACGCAGGAGACTGTTCACCGGCCGAGCATCGCTGGTCCCTCCGCCCGCCCGAACGGGCCCGTTTTAGGCGGGTGCCGCCGGTCGGGAGCAGTGGGGACTAGTGGCTGCGGTTCGGTGCCAGCTGCTCGGGGTCGGAGGTGGTTCTGGTCTGCAATTCATGACGTGAATTCATGCAACATGCTGTTTACAGTCATAACGCTTTTTCTTTACTTTTATTTCTTCCAGGGGGTCAAAAACCCACCATCAATATCAAGGTTTGAAATAAACAACACTTTCTCTGCTGCTTTTAAGCTGAATAAATCTCTTGAGCCTATGGTTGACCTCTCTGACAAACAGGTTGTGCTTAACCCTTTGTTTCCTAATGCTTCTCCTCTGTCATCCATGTTAAAGGCTGAACATCTCTCCAGCATGGGTGTGAAATCTTCAGGCTGTGACCCACCGCTTCAGTCAGAGGTCTGTTTTACTCGTCAGTCCGCCTCATGCACAAACCAGCTTCTTTATCGGGGCGTGATGGAAAAGTCAGCCGCCGTGAAACACTTGTGGTCTCCGGACGGAGCTACCATGCCATTTAAGGGGTTTGTGCCCGGACATCTTGACCTTTATGTGAATGACCTTGTCACTTTTCAGTTTGTGACCTCTGCTAATACGGTGGCCAATTCCTTTCTCCTTTCACAGGGGTGTGACTTAGTCTCGGGCCTCTGTGCTCTCTTTCCTGTGATTTCTCTTACAGGTGACCACGACGACACAGAAAACCCTGCGGTTTCCAGCAGTCCTGTGGTCAGTGGCGATATTAAAGGTGGCTCGGTGGTTGCTGCGCACACCTCTCTCACGGGCTCGGGAAGGCAACCCGGCCCGGGAGGTGTAGGTGCGTGCAGTGATGCTATGCTCGGGGCCCCTCCTGACAAAGGGGGGGTGCTGAGTGGCTCTGAGTTTTCCGTTGCGGACTTCAACCGGTTCGGGGGAACGCCTCCTCCGAGCGGGCGGGTCATTGCAGAAATCGACACTGACCTTCCACCAATTCGGCTGACAACATTGACCTCCGACCCGGAGTTAGGTGCTGCACCTTCTACGGGGCGGAGTTCTAGTCAGTCTGTAAATACTCTGGTTAAACCGGGTTTTTCTGATTCAGTGTGGGAACCTCCATCATTCTTGGGTATAAAGTATTCTTGGCTTCAGTTTTCAGGACAGACCATGTTCCTAAAGCTAGTGTCATGTCTGTATCTGATTCTAAACATAGCTAGGTTTGCTTTGACACCCGTGACACAACCATCCTTGGATCACTCCTTTTCAGAACCTCCAAGTCCAACACCTCCAGGTCTTTGGACATCTGAACGCCTACTCTTTCAGCACGATTCAGGTGACAATGTGCATCTTCTTGGTAATAGGGCTTTTAAGAGCTTAAGAACTGTTCTTTGTTATGCTTCTCCTGTCTCACAGACACGGCATAAGTTTGAGAAACAAAAGGGGGGTGGGGAGCCTCCTCCTGCTTTGCGAGCATCATTTTCGCATTTCCAGTTCACTACTATTTCTGATCACAACAAAGTCGCCTCCGTTAAGCTGCAACACAACTTTGAGCAGGTAAAATCAGGTTCTGATCTAACAGCTAAACCATCAGCTTCGCTCCAGTTCCAAACGGAACCCTCAGGTAAATTCAAACATGTTTCCCTGTGGGTTCGTAACACCAGATACAAACAGTTTGATAACCAAATCGCTTATGAGCCTGCTCCCACTGATACGTCCAAACTCGTGTCTCTGTGGGTCCGCAATACCAGATTCAAAACTCTATTCTGACCGACTCTATTCTTACCGGATTCTTTTACACTGACTGGTGGACCGTTACAAATTCTCTCGTTTGTGGGATGAGTTTTTAACAAATGTGATATCCTTTGAGTTTTTTTTTTCAGGTTGCCTGCCTCCAGCCAGGGTCCTGTTACTAACTCACATCTTTAGGGATTACTAACCTACTGATTTACATTTTTAGAACTGATTTACATCTCTATCTTTTTATTAGTGCTTTGTGTAGCATGATTATATTTGATTACAAATTTGGTTTTATTTTGTTACTATTTCCCTTAAAGGGCCACGAGCCAATTTGCCCTTCATTTTCATGATTATTTCCTTTATATATATGCCTTTAATTAGTGCAGCCGGCCGAGTCTCACATATCAGTTAGGATTTACTTTCTTTTATTTGTGTTTTCTCTGCATCACGTTTTTACATGACACGTAGAACAGGGTGCAGAACATTTCTTCTTTAGATAATTCACAAAAGGCATCCACATTTTTCCAGAGGCACCCATAGATAGGTTTTGATTGATTTCTTTGTTTTGCATCAAATGCTATCTATCGTGTGGGCTGTCTCACTTTGTCTCCTTCTCCGAGCTCGTATGGACTACATCCCATCAGAGGGGTCGTCTTCACCATCCTTCAACTGGTTTTCTGTCGCATGGGGCTTCGGTCGTGGTTCGAGCGGTGTCGAGGTCGTCACTGGACTTCGCCTGGACTACGCCTGAGGAACACATCACCTGCCCAGCTCCGTGTGACACACGAGCTGCTTATCCTTTGAATACCTTTGCATTATTGCTGATGAAAATTAATTTCTATTGAAATAGCTCTGCTTTCAAGATTCCCTAAGTGGATTACTTTACAATGATTGCAACAGTTTTGGCCTTAATCATCTGATCAGGATAGACTCCCTTCTACACGAGACCTGTGGTGACGCTTCATCGTTCCTGCCTTCATCTGGGATGTCTACCTTCACGAGTACATCACGTTATTGTGGTTGTGACGTCAGGTGGCCTCTGCTTGACCTCCATGTCGTCACAAAAAGGGGGGGTATGTAACGTGAGGAAATATGGGTTTTCTGTCACAATGGTGGTGTTGGACGCAGCTGGGTCATAGCTGGGTCGCTGAGAACTTTCACCCACAGATTAAGACCTGAACGCCAGCGAGTCTGGGAGGAAACCATAACATCTGCCACCTGCAGTCTACCAGAAGATGTGTTTACATGAGTTGTACCCAGACCAAGTCAAAACATAAAGTTTAAACTTCTTTTTCGTGATTTTAATGTTAAAATAACCATTATCATTTTGCTCATTATAAATGTATTTAATCAAATGAATGACTAGTATGCTTTGGGGTAATTATAATGGTTTAATGAATCCACACTTAAGTAGATAATGTTGAATGTGTGGTACTGACCTTCACACTCAAGCACACAAACATTCACACACACCCACACACATCTGCCCACAGTAAACTCCAGACACATTTGATGACGCACACGTTTTGCTTTGAGAAGAGAGGTTTTTGGTAAGTTTTCAGTTTTATGATTCAGTTCGTGTTGGACAACGGGAAAGAACAGACCTGAAAACCAAAGGGGGGGCAGAGCCTGTTGGCTCGTTCTTCCCCCCTTTCACGCTGTTTCTGCCAAGCCAGGCAGAATAGCTGAATCGCGACTTCTAACGAAGACTCATTACCGAGTCTTTTGATTTCTGAGTGAATTAACTTAAGAAAGCGCATCGATAAAACACTCTACCATCCACGTGTACCGAGGGCAACTCTGGACCGGTTCCGTTCGACACCTACGTCTCCTGTCAGCCGCCGGTGTCATCTGGATGAACCACAACATCCTCCACGGCCCGGATCCGAAAGAGGGTCCACAAGAGTTCGGTGAGACAGAGCACGGTTTTAGCGTTTGATGCAGTTCTCTGATAAGACCTAAGTTTATCCAAACCATCACTTCACTCAGACACCTGTTTCTTCCTGAAGCAAAATCAGACTCACACACGCATTCATGTCACAACATTCTCAATCTTCATAAATTCACCAGAAGGTCTATTTGAGCAAGAACAGCATATAAACTGTTAAAAGATTGTCCCACAAAGTTGCCAATGTGATTGTTATTTCCTGTTTGTCAATTTTCAAAATCATTAGCTTAATTTGAAGAATTAAAACTTTTAATCCTTCAAACTTGTTTCCTCATTGAACTGAAACACAGACACTCAGATATTATCGGCAGTTTATGGATGAAAACAACCTTTGAGTCTTCTGAACAATATAAAATTTGGTTATTGATTTATTAAAATTAATATTCCGAATTAATACGTAGCATGGTTTCTCTTTAATAAAAGAGCATAAATCCATAACGCTACATTTAATGGCGAGCGTATCCAGTCTTCTATATCTGCGATATGTCTGCTTTCTTACATCTAAAAGTTACAAACAACGCTTTTCTCTGTGTTTCACTTTGATGTCTTATTTTGAAATTAACCGGAAATTGTTCCGCTGAAGTCACTCTTCCGGGAGGCGTCCTGGTGGAAACTTGACCGGGAAGATCTCCGATCTCAAATTGACCGCAAATTACAGACCTAACTTTGATTTATCCCATCTTCGCCTTCGGAGCGAACGTGTGAGTTGTGCTTTTGACTCAATTCTGTCCATTTTGACGCGCCGCCGCGTCTCTAGTCTAACCTCAGGTCGGAAAGCTACGTTTCCGCTCTGACCATTGCTGGGTGAGCTACCGTGAGCAGCTTATCCTCAGTTCCTAAAATTATCACTAAATTCTCTGAACCTCAGAACCGAGACTAAATTCTCGGACACCTTTCGTCTCAGTGTGTTGACACTGTGGGCGAGCTATTGTGGAAAATATCTCCATTGCATGGGCGACTTATAGAAACCGAATCTGAACGGAATGCTCGGTGACTCCTACCGTAGCTTGATTGCTAGGTAAACGTCGTAAAGCGAAGCATGGCCGTCACGCGTTACTGCATTCAGATTGCGTGCGCTTTTTAGACGGAATGCTCGGTGACTCCTACCGTATCTTGATTGCTAGGTAAACGTCGTAAAGCGAAGCATGGCCGTCCCGCGTTACTGCATTCAGATTGCGTGCGTTTTTTAAAGTCCCGTTAGATTGTCAAACCATTTCTGACACAGTCAGTCTGTGTCCTCACAAAACCCGCATTGGCGGTGGTTCTTGTAAATCGCTACGGTGTGTAGAATCTACATTTTGCTACGTTTGTCCGTCTGATAGCATCTCGGCAGCGTAGGGTTTATTATTTTTTTTATTATTTTATTTTGGACCGGTGATCGGGTCGGCTTTCACAGCCTCCATCGCTCGGATCCATGCCTTTTTCTTCCATCTTGTGAAGTTGTGTGTATTCATTTCTCTATCAACAATTCCTTGTTTTACCCTGTGTCATAAAGTTAAGTAGGCTATGGACAGTCCTTGTTTGTGTGAGACATATTAAGGAATCTGCCCGGAGTTTTACGTCGGCTCAGAAGGTAAAAACGCGAGTTGCTCTGAACTTAATGGGAGATGGACGAGACACGACAAAATCTTTCTTGCACTGTTACACCTGGTGTAAGGTTCTCTGACGTTCTGCTTCCAGAACATGCCAAGACGCAGGAGACTGTTCACCGGCCGAGCATCGCTGGTCCCTCCGCCCGCCCGAACGGGCCCGTTTTAGGCGGGTGCCGCCGGTCGGGAGCAGTGGGGACTAGTGGCTGCGGTTCGGTGCCAGCTGCACTGGGTCGGAGGTGGTTCTGGTCTGCAATTCATGACGTGAATTCATGCAACATGCTGTTTACAGTCATAACGCTTTTTCTTTACTTTTATTTCTTCCAGGGGGTCAAAAACCCACCATCAATATCAAGGTTTGAAATAAACAACACTTTCTCTGCTGCTTTTAAGCTGAATAAATCTCTTGAGCCTATGGTTGACCTCTCTGACAAACAGGTTGTGCTTAACCCTTTGTTTCCTAATGCTTCTCCTCTGTCATCCATGTTAAAGGCTGAACATCTCTCCAGCATGGGTGTGAAATCTTCAGGCTGTGACCCACCGCTTCAGTCAGAGGTCTGTTTTACTCGTCAGTCCGCCTCATGCACAAACCAGCTTCTTTATCGGGGCGTGATGGAAAAGTCAGCCGCCGTGAAACACTTGTGGTCTCCGGACGGAGCTACCATGCCATTTAAGGGGTTTGTGCCCGGACATCTTGACCTTTATGTGAATGACCTTGTCACTTTTCAGTTTGTGACCTCTGCTAATACGGTGGCCAATTCCTTTCTCCTTTCACAGGGGTGTGACTTAGTCTCGGGCCTCTGTGCTCTCTTTCCTGTGATTTCTCTTACAGGTGACCACGACGACACAGAAAACCCTGCGGTTTCCAGCAGTCCTGTGGTCAGTGGCGATATTAAAGGTGGCTCGGTGGTTGCTGCGCACACCTCTCTCACGGGCTCGGGAAGGCAACCCGGCCCGGGAGGTGTAGGTGCGTGCAGTGATGCTATGCTCGGGGCCCCTCCTGACAAAGGGGGGGTGCTGAGTGGCTCTGAGTTTTCCGTTGCGGACTTCAACCGGTTCGGGGGAACGCCTCCTCCGAGCGGGCGGGTCATTGCAGAAATCGACACTGACCTTCCACCAATTCGGCTGACAACATTGACCTCCGACCCGGAGTTAGGTGCTGCACCTTCTACGGGGCGGAGTTCTAGTCAGTCTGTAAATACTCTGGTTAAACCGGGTTTTTCTGATTCAGTGTGGGAACCTCCATCATTCTTGGGTATAAAGTATTCTTGGCTTCAGTTTTCAGGACAGACCATGTTCCTAAAGCTAGTGTCATGTCTGTATCTGATTCTAAACATAGCTAGGTTTGCTTTGACACCCGTGACACAACCATCCTTGGATCACTCCTTTTCAGAACCTCCAAGTCCAACACCTCCAGGTCTTTGGACATCTGAACGCCTACTCTTTCAGCACGATTCAGGTGACAATGTGCATCTTCTTGGTAATAGGGCTTTTAAGAGCTTAAGAACTGTTCTTTGTTATGCTTCTCCTGTCTCACAGACACGGCATAAGTTTGAGAAACAAAAGGGGGGTGGGGAGCCTCCTCCTGCTTTGCGAGCATCATTTTCGCATTTCCAGTTCACTACTATTTCTGATCACAACAAAGTCGCCTCCGTTAAGCTGCAACACAACTTTGAGCAGGTAAAATCAGGTTCTGATCTAACAGCTAAACCATCAGCTTCGCTCCAGTTCCAAACGGAACCCTCAGGTAAATTCAAACATGTTTCCCTGTGGGTTCGTAACACCAGATACAAACAGTTTGATAACCAAATCGCTTATGAGCCTGCTCCCACTGATACGTCCAAACTCGTGTCTCTGTGGGTCCGCAATACCAGATTCAAAACTCTATTCTGACCGACTCTATTCTTACCGGATTCTTTTACACTGACTGGTGGACCGTTACAAATTCTCTCGTTTGTGGGATGAGTTTTTAACAAATGTGATATCCTTTGAGTTTTTTTTTTCAGGTTGCCTGCCTCCAGCCAGGGTCCTGTTACTAACTCACATCTTTAGGGATTACTAACCTACTGATTTACATTTTTAGAACTGATTTACATCTCTATCTTTTTATTAGTGCTTTGTGTAGCATGATTATATTTGATTACAAATTTGGTTTTATTTTGTTACTATTTCCCTTAAAGGGCCACGAGCCAATTTGCCCTTCATTTTCATGATTATTTCCTTTATATATATGCCTTTAATTAGTGCAGCCGGCCGAGTCTCACATATCAGTTAGGATTTACTTTCTTTTATTTGTGTTTTCTCTGCATCACGTTTTTACATGACACGTAGAACAGGGTGCAGAACATTTCTTCTTTAGATAATTCACAAAAGGCATCCACATTTTTCCAGAGGCACCCATAGATAGGTTTTGATTGATTTCTTTGTTTTGCATCAAATGCTATCTATCGTGTGGGCTGTCTCACTTTGTCTCCTTCTCCGAGCTCGTATGGACTACATCCCATCAGAGGGGTCGTCTTCACCATCCTTCAACTGGTTTTCTGTCGCATGGGGCTTCGGTCGTGGTTCGAGCGGTGTCGAGGTCGTCACTGGACTTCGCCTGGACTACGCCTGAGGAACACATCACCTGCCCAGCTCCGTGTGACACACGAGCTGCTTATCCTTTGAATACCTTTGCATTATTGCTGATGAAAATTAATTTCTATTGAAATAGCTCTGCTTTCAAGATTCCCTAAGTGGATTACTTTACAATGATTGCAACAGTTTTGGCCTTAATCATCTGATCAGGATAGACTCCCTTCTACACGAGACCTGTGGTGACGCTTCATCGTTCCTGCCTTCATCTGGGATGTCTACCTTCACGAGTACATCACGTTATTGTGGTTGTGACGTCAGGTGGCCTCTGCTTGACCTCCATGTCGTCACAAAAAGGGGGGGTATGTAACGTGAGGAAATATGGGTTTTCTGTCACAATGGTGGTGTTGGACGCAGCTGGGTCATAGCTGGGTCGCTGAGAACTTTCACCCACAGATTAAGACCTGAACGCCAGCGAGTCTGGGAGGAAACCATAACATCTGCCACCTGCAGTCTACCAGAAGATGTGTTTACATGAGTTGTACCCAGACCAAGTCAAAACATAAAGTTTAAACTTCTTTTTCGTGATTTTAATGTTAAAATAACCATTATCATTTTGCTCATTATAAATGTATTTAATCAAATGAATGACTAGTATGCTTTGGGGTAATTATAATGGTTTAATGAATCCACACTTAAGTAGATAATGTTGAATGTGTGGTACTGACCTTCACACTCAAGCACACAAACATTCACACACACCCACACACATCTGCCCACAGTAAACTCCAGACACATTTGATGACGCACACGTTTTGCTTTGAGAAGAGAGGTTTTTGGTAAGTTTTCAGTTTTATGATTCAGTTCGTGTTGGACAACGGGAAAGAACAGACCTGAAAACCAAAGGGGGGGCAGAGCCTGTTGGCTCGTTCTTCCCCCCTTTCACGCTGTTTCTGCCAAGCCAGGCAGAATAGCTGAATCGCGACTTCTAACGAAGACTCATTACCGAGTCTTTTGATTTCTGAGTGAATTAACTTAAGAAAGCGCATCGATAAAACACTCTACCATCCACGTGTACCGAGGGCAACTCTGGACCGGTTCCGTTCGACACCTACGTCTCCTGTCAGCCGCCGGTGTCATCTGGATGAACCACAACATCCTCCACGGCCCGGATCCGAAAGAGGGTCCACAAGAGTTCGGTGAGACAGAGCACGGTTTTAGCGTTTGATGCAGTTCTCTGATAAGACCTAAGTTTATCCAAACCATCACTTCACTCAGACACCTGTTTCTTCCTGAAGCAAAATCAGACTCACACACGCATTCATGTCACAACATTCTCAATCTTCATAAATTCACCAGAAGGTCTATTTGAGCAAGAACAGCATATAAACTGTTAAAAGATTGTCCCACAAAGTTGCCAATGTGATTGTTATTTCCTGTTTGTCAATTTTCAAAATCATTAGCTTAATTTGAAGAATTAAAACTTTTAATCCTTCAAACTTGTTTCCTCATTGAACTGAAACACAGACACTCAGATATTATCGGCAGTTTATGGATGAAAACAACCTTTGAGTCTTCTGAACAATATAAAATTTGGTTATTGATTTATTAAAATTAATATTCCGAATTAATACGTAGCATGGTTTCTCTTTAATAAAAGAGCATAAATCCATAACGCTACATGGGTAACAAGGACGTGACCGAGCTATAAATCACCGTCATTCGTGTGTGTGAAAGTGAAATGATAGTGCCCCGCGCCCGGTACATGTAATTTTTTATGCTTGATTTTAAACAACTAAACAAAATGGGGACTTGTTTCTTATTTGTTAGATGCTGCAGCCAAATTTGCATTTAAAAGTTTAACCTTCTCCTGAATTTTGTTGTTTTTAAGTTCAGTCGGACTCCGACTGTCGGAGAAACAAACGTTACTGCGATCTGTGTTGTTACTGCCCTTTGATCTGCATTCAGTAAAGTGTTATAAAAGAAGGCACGGCAATTTTTAACCTTTTTTAAATGTGTAAACATTATGTTTAGATAGTACTGCAATAAAAAAAGGGCTGCAATAATATTGCACACCGCAATATTAAGCCACCCTGAATCACCGCAGGGGGAATTCCTCAACCACGACAGCTCTAGCCCTGCCTCCAACATGCCTCCATCTAAATAGGATAGGTTATCCAGAGTTATCTCTGTAGTTATGCTGCTATAGGCTTAGACTGCTGGAGGACACACTGACCACTTTCCACACTCTACTACTTTCTTCTACTATCTGCTCTTTAACTGTATTATTTCCTGCTATTTCAGCTGTTAACTTTATTTTCTCTCTAAGGGTTTTTCTCCCCAGAAGAAGCTACAACGATGTTCTGCTGAGCTGTGGTGGCCTCATGGAGGGGGCCATCGACTAGCACACTGCTGCTAACCACTTAAACATTCTCTCTCTCCTGATAATAACTTTTTATTTCCTTGACATTGGATGTGCTACTACTAGTTTATCCGCTTAATTATAGATCCACTAGGATAAATACAATAAAGTTTATCTCTCACCAAATAGAATATTTACTAAGAAATCACAATATAACTATAGACACATTACTAGTCTTGTGTGTGTGTGTGCGTGCGTGCGTGTGTGTGTGTGCGTGTGTGTGAGTGTGCGCGGCACAGCTCCATGAGCCGCTCGAGTCACCGCGTCTCGTTATTGGCGCTATTTAAACTTCTGCCCAGCCCAGATGTGCTCACTTGTGCACCCGTGAGCCGTGGTTCTGCTGGAACACGTCTGACCTCTGACAGACGCACTCTGAACTTCAGATCTTCAGCGTGCTGTTAATAGCCTGAATGGGAATCATTTCTTGATTTATTTAGTTACATCCACAATGTTCTGTGTGTGAGGTTTACAACGTCAGAACACCTGCATGAGACAGGTGTTAATTACAATCTGCCAGAATGACTCGCCACCTTCAGATTCCTCCAACACCGTTAAAAATGATCAAATACGGAACATATCGGCGTGCGCAGGCCAGAGTGCTGAAGCTCGGCGCATTGTTATTATGAAGCTAGGGCACATGTGGAGGACACACACACACACACACACACTCGCAAAAATATACTTGTTTTCAATTACATTTATTGGGCCCACTTACTTTTTCTTTGGCCCACCCACAAATGAGTTTCTGGCTACGTTAACGGTGACATATGACAGACTTCTCTGAGCTCCGCAGCCATTACACTTTTCACCTCGCGCACCCCCTAGCGGCAGCTCGCGCACCCCCAGGGGTGCGAATCCCTGTTTTAGATTTAAAGAAGTTATCTATTGTTGGTTAGTTGCTTAGTAGTTGCAGCTTCGGTGGCTAGCGGGTAGTAATTCACTTATATTTTTAATTTAATAAACATATACACATTTTAAAAAGTAAAAGCCTTGTTATACATTTATATTAAAACTAATACATATAAAATATAACGTTATCTCTCGTGTCACGTGATGTTACGTAACCGCCCTAGAAGCCGCGGCCATGTGATGCAAGTCTGTTCCATTTAACTGTTTTCTTTGACCAAGGAGGGACAGCGTCCTCGCAAGGCCAGGCACCTTGACCTGAGGAACACCCAGTGACTTGATGCAATTTGCTGGGTTCCTTATATAGGAAACTATTTTCTGATTGGCTTAATGAACTGACCTGAATTGGAATGTTTACTATGTGAAGTGCCTTGAGACGACTTTTGTCATGATTTGGCGCTTTATAAATAAACTTGAATAAAACTTTAGTTTTAGTCGGGGAGCTGGATTTGTTCATTTTCTAACCAGAAAGTTGAATGTTCTAGCCGTAGTGGACGAGGCCAAAGGAGAGCACAAGAAGGAAGAGATACACATGATCCACAGCTGCATGAGTAATGATCTGACCTCTGGACGGCCACTGGCCTTTAGAAAACTCTGCTGATGAGGCATGAGTGATGCCGCGGGGTGGTTTCTGTGATAACTTCTAGACGAATATGAGAGACTCAGAAAGTAAAGTCAGGCTTCAAAACTCATTATTGCTCAGGTTTAAGTTATTTTTAACACTTCAGCTATGGAGATGGTGCAGAAAGAAAAGAAAATCCTGGTTCATAGAAAAGTGCTGTTCCATGTCAGTAATGAGGCTGAAACTAAATCGGTCTGATTTGCTGAATTTTTCAACAAACGCAAAGACTACACGTTGTTTTACAGTAAACGTGCATTTGAAGCTGTAATCTCCTTCCAAAACCCATTTGGCACAGCATAAAACACTTATTTACATCTTTAAAAATCATGGAAAGCTATAATTTAGAGCCTAAATCCTGAAATTTTAATACTGCACACCAAACAGCCAACAACACCTCCTTTGGAAGTTGTGGTAATAACGCACAAACGTAACATAAAACTATCCAGTTTTCACAAATCCACGTGGGATTTTAAAACAAGACATTCCAGCCAAAGATGGCAAATGGTTTATTTTCTCAGCCACTCAGATGCGGTTTCACAAAAAACATCATTTTTTAGAGAAATCTGCTAAAGCGTAGGTTAAAAATCCAGATGATACCGATCAGTGTTAAGCCCAGGATTTCTGAAATGTGAGAAAATGCAACTTTGGCGAGCATCTGGGTACTACCAGTCCGGTGGTCGATTAGATGAGATCAATCCACAGATGTGACTTCATCAGGTTTGAGCTTCTGTGTGAAATAACACAAATGGAGAAGTGTGGGATAGAAACCAACAACCTGAACAGGATTTAGAGGATGATGAGAATAAAGACACTCGGCCACCCCGGTAAGAGATTTTCAAAAATAAAAGATTTGGGGTCAAGCAGGAAAAGCATAGATTTGCACAAATAATTTTACAATTTCTGCTTGGCAAAGAAAAACAAAGTTGTGATAAATAAATAATTTTTGAACATTATTTCGTGTGTGTGTGTCTCTAAGCGTCAGGTTTTCTGTTTTTAGCTGTCCGTGCTCAGCCTGCCTGGCTCTGAGGCGGTTTCCTTACAGGAAAACTAAAGTGCAGTGATCCAGCCAGGTCCTCTCCACTTTGACTATTATACAGAAAAGCTGGCAGATGAAGGGAAATCCAGTCGCATCTCCCCTCCCAGCAAAATTCCCTGAACTGAACACAAGCCAGGATCATGGCTGCCCTGAGCTGTAGGGCCCGGGAAAGGCCCAAGTTATCTACCAAACATCCACGCTTCCTAAGGAGGCTGGATGTGCTACAGCTGTTCACAGACTGTCTCACTCTTGTGCATTCTTATTAACCATCATGCCAGAACTTGAGACTGTGTGGGCTGCATGCTCTCTTGCTGCAAAGAAATGCTAATAATTTAGCTAGCTCCCCCAGGTTTCACCCATGTTTCTTGTTTTTCTTTTGTTTCTCATGCAGATTTTAATGCTATGAGGTCAGAAGAAACACTCATTAGAAAGTGCTTAACGTCACACACACTTTCTTCTGGCTGTCTTTGCCAGCTCGTTTCTCTGGAAAGGACCCTTTTGTTGTTGTCTTCAGTTTTTTATTCATGTACTGTTAATGCATGAGGTCGACAAACTCAAAAAATGTTGAAATGTAGCTTTTAAATCAAGATAATGTAAATTAATTTGACATTTAAATTTTAAAATAGAACATTTTCACCTTTTGCTGAACTTTAAAATCTGTTATTTCACTGAAACGATTCTTTAAAGCCAAGATGACTTCAGTTCTATGTCAGCAGCTTAAAGATTCTCGAAAAATGTAAAGGAAACAGTGTAAATGGGCCTTTATTCTCTGAAAAAATTATTGTTTTCACATAAAACTGCAAGCCGGGGTTGCTTTTGGCAGATTTACAGCCTGCTGAGCAGAACAGGGGATGAACGTAACTGATCCTGAGAGCAGAACCATATGGCTGTGTGGGCGACATCAAACAGAAAAGTAGCCCTGATAGCAGCGGCGCTGCCTGACACAACTTACTAACAGGAATTAAGATCGGATCTGGATTTCGTCAAACGCATCTAGTAAATTTTACAAGCCCTCTTCCAGAGCGACACAGAGAGAGCGAATGCGTTTGTAGAGAACGTAAACTTCGTACCAAGGGGAGAGGAGATTAGAATGGCCAGACGCAGAGAGGTTAGTTTAATTTAAAAAGGAACATAAATCATTAAGACACGAGGAAACACCTAAATTCTCACGAGACTACTCTGAAAGGCGGTTAACAACAAAACAAGGAAATAAAGTGTCAACAACTTCTGCGGCGTAAACACATTTGCTGATTTGGTAAGTAACCACTAAGAGTTCTAGAAGAAGAGGAAGACGTATAATCGGTGCTAAAACTAAATGTTCAGGAGTTTGCTTTTACTCGTGAAAACCACCAGTTACCCCTCAGACAGATGTTAGACACGCAGAAAAACATGGTTTTGAGAAGGTTGATCAACAAAACTATTCAGAACATTTCCTCCATAACAGAAAAAATAATGAAAATTTTAATAACTTCATTCTTGTTACATGAAGTCTTAATGATTTGAAGAAAAGACTGAAAGTCCAGTGATGGACGGCTTCATGACAGCTGGACTGCACGTCTCACATCTGGATCTCGTAACTTTATTAATAGTAAATCAGACACAAATCCCCCGTTTGCTCCTTCGGCCCAAGGACAGAGTAATTCTATTATTCCAAGGGTGTAGAAGGGGAAGTGGTGAAACCATGAGCCAATCAACAGCTTTTTGTAACCCTTTGTTACAAATCAGTAAATGCCTTTTGTCCTCACGGGATCCAGATGTAGGAAACATGGCATCTAATATGGCATCGCCCCGAGACCTCGACCCGCTCCCAGTATTTTAGACCTGATTTTTATGTTTAGATGTTACGAAGCCACCAATATTTTTGAACAACTGGTCATCATTTCATTCATTTTCAACAACATTTTGATGGATATTTCCAAAAATTAGTGGTAAAAGCTACAGATTGTCTTTTTAAAAAAGAAAAAAGATTATTTTTTCCATTAGTTGTTGGTTGTTACCAGTGAACTAAACCTATTGTCAGTGAATTGCTTTAATTAAACCAAAATTCTGCCTCACAATTAAAGATTTTTCACACAATTGTTTCACGTTTAAGGTTCATGTCTATGACAGCACTCTCCAACACTGGTCCTCGAGATCCTTGCCTGTTAATCACCACTGACTGAACATGAAGAGTGTCAGAGCAAGGAAACAACTACAACACGCTGAATAGGGGATCTGGAGGAACACGGTTGGAGCCCATTGGTCTATGACAACTAGAACCCACTCAATGTGAACCTTATCCACAATGTTATTAAATCATGAACTACAATTAGCTGGAAAAACCTTTATTTATTTATTTTAAAGATTGGGATGTTAGAATAAAAGCAAAACACTACTCGACCATCCTGAATCAAAAATGTTATCTTTTTTGGTGTGGAGCAGCAAGAATAAAAGGATTATACATGAAGGTGTGCATCACACTAGAGGGAAAAGACAGCACACTGGAACATCCGTAAAGCTGATGGTCAATGAATATCTGCTGTGGTCGTCATATTTTGGACCGGGAAGACTTACCAGGATTTGAACGAGTAAAAAGAAAGTTGTCTAATAATTATCCAAACTCTGCCACGTTAGTAATTCTATCATAAGTAGAATGGAAGAACTCATCTAAAAAGCACGAAAACAACAGCACTGGAGGAAAGAAAACCCATAAAAAACTACATGAATTTTGCTAAATTACAGCACATGTTCACTTATCCCAAAATGCAATGTTAGGAAACTCATAAAATTAATGTTGGACTCAATCTGGAACGTTAGCGGGTATAACTCTGCAGCAAAGGAAGGGGTGAGTAGCTGTTTCCCCGGATCTGCATGACTCCGCTCACACAGTAATACAGCTGCATTAGTGTCAGAAGCTACCAACACGTTCTCCTGCTGAGACGTACCTCAGAGGAGTGCAACTGATTACCAACCCACACATCCAACTTCTGTGTTTCATAAACTCATCATTTATGGGGCAATTTACGTGTGTGTGTGTGTGTGTGTGAATTGTTTTTGGGTAAAAAGGTTAAAAATACAAAGATACTTGAATTATGTCTGATCAGGCAGGGAGTGACAAAAATAATGAATAAATCAAATAAATGAAAACATGTAATTTAACGATCGTGGCTGTGGAAAGGAAGCTCAAGTGTTCACTTTTACTGGTCGAATTAAAACGTTACCAAATCACTGGTTGGCTTGAAGTGGATAAAAGACTTCAACCACTATTTTTAGATGCTAATTCTTGTCCCACGGGGAATTTCAGAGCATTGTGACCTCAACACATAATTGGCAGCAGAGGGAGGAGGCGATCTATATATCAGATCTCTTTTTCTTCCATGAAACAACGAAGTTAGCTGAAAGAGCTCAGGGACAGGAGTCTCTGTCACTCATGACGGATGGCGTACAGCGCCTGCTCAACAGAAAAGTCTTTTCTAGCTTTTTAACTCACTTCCAGCTTCGGGGATAAACATTCAAAGGAAGTTTCCAGTCAATAAGAGTGTCTGTTTGGTTTGGCTGCCATTCTGAAAATCAATGGCCTCTCCAATTCACACTAACCGTTTCGCAACCCGTCTGTGGGTGTCATCTTTAAATCTGAACAGTGAGCCACCCCAATAGCTTGGAGATGGGTGACACTTTGGTAATAAACAGAGCAACATGAGGCAGGAGCACTGCTGTAATTATTTATGCTAATCACGTTTTATCTGCACTTAGGAAAACAACAAACAAGGATAAGTAGGAGAAGAAAACACACAAGGCAATAATGTATGAGCAAACACACGGAGACTAATACCAGGGGATAGTACGCAGCATTGTTAATACGTTGATAAACCAGGACATTCCCTGTTTTCATAATACTACAAAGTGTGAGTACCAATTAATGTTCTTGATAAATACGTTCTGTTAGAGAAGTGTCAAGGGAGTAATTAGATCGATGATAGAAGAGTCGTTAAGCATGCGGTGATATCACATGGGAGAGTTAGGTATGGAGAAAGAGCATCCACTCTGTTATGTCCTAAAGAAATCCTCCCTGGTCCAATCAAGAGGAAGCCACGAGGTAACACAATACCTCAAGGTCCAGAGCTGTGAAGAGAAGCAGGGACAAGGTTGTTGAGAGAGAGTAGGAAAAGGCCAGGGCGGTTTGTGGAGATGGATCAACCCAGGCTTAACTGCATTTTTAAACAGATACAGACACGTTGGCATCACTCCCTAAACCCAAAACATGGTTTACATCAGAAAGGAGGAAAAACAATACAGATGCAGGGTTTAGTCAAAGTGACAAAGCTAGAATTTTCCATAAGGAAAAGCACTGAAAAACAGTTAAAATGGATCTTTTAACATCTTGGCGTACACCATGCAGCAATCTCCTAGACGGAATATGAAGGAATAAAGTGTGTGTTGGCCCCGCGACCTCTGGAAGTGCACTCTACATTACCATTCTGCATGCCTAGGATTTGACCTTTTCAAATCCCTCTTTAAAGGTTCCTGTGACTGTTGGCTGCGCTAGCTCTGCAGGGGAAACCAAATGAGCGAGTGCTCCTCGCCCCTCCAGAGACTGACCTACAAAGCTATTGTATTAAAAGAACCATATTTATCACCGCTCTCCAAACCACACGTTCCTACCTGCAGCACGGTGAACGCAACCCGTCCTCTAAGTCAAGAGCTCCTCCACTCAGCGCTTAGAAAAGCTTTTCAGGCGTGATTGGTTAGAGGGATCTCTGAAAAGGGAAGCCTATCGCTCGGCTGCACCGAGAGGTGAAAATGGTATTTAGGCGTCTCTGAATGTTTTATCAGACTGTGCTATGTCTGTGCTTGAATGGATGAAACATACCGTTGGATCCTTAAAGACCAGAACCGGTCACTGATTACAACCAGGCTTTGACGGTTTGTTTCAGCAGGCTTGATTCATTAATCGTTTTTGCTAATATTCATACTGAAAAATCCTCTAGGTTCTTCATTAATGCTGTGATAAAGCATTTGCTCCTTTAAGAATGATTCTTTTTGCTTTTTAGTTGAAGGTCAAAGGTCAGAGATTCTCACTCAGCATCAAGAACAGAACTCACAGTTCCATTGATTATGATAAATGACCTGGACTTGTTTAGCGTCTTTCAGTCAGAGGACTCCAAAGTGCTTTACACTTCATGGTGACAAGCTACGACGTAACCACAGCTGTCCTGGGGTGCACTGTCGGAGGCGAGAGGTTCAGGTTCAGCTCCAGACCATCACACTACTGCCACCATGTCTCACTGTAGGTATGATGTCTAAGAGGTAGTTTTACTTGAGATGGGAAAGACCTGAATATCTTCCCAAAGGTATTTAAAATCCTCTCTGGTGAACTAGAGCTGGATCGTTGTGCTGTTTCATTCAGCAAAGGTTTTAGCTTTGAACTCTCCTCAGGACCTTGTTTTTGCCTCCAGTCGCTTTCCTACGGGAGCGATGGCGGCTCAGGAGGTAGGAGTTTGCCCTGTAGCCGGGGGGGGGGTTGTTCAAACCCAGGCTCCATCCATGTCAGTTGCTGTGCCCTTGGCAAGACACCTCCCCCACCTTGTCTGCTGGTGGTGGTCGGAGGGACTGGTGTCAGAGCTCATGAGCCTCCCCTCTGTCAGTGGGCAGCTGTGGCTACACCGTAGCTCATCACTACCAGTGTGTGAATGTGTGTGTGAATGGATGAATGAAACACTGTAGTGTAAAGCACTTTGGAGTCCTTACTCTGAGAGACGCTATACAAATATGGGTCATTTATTATCAATTATTGTTGATTAATGACCTCTGACCTTGACCCAAACCGAGTAACTCCGTTTCTTTGGAATGGGGCATCGTGTCATTATGACATCAGACAGGTTTTATTTAAGTGATTTGTTCATTCTACAGGTCTGGTAGTAAGCTGGTGTAGCTGGAAGGATTTTACTTACAAATCCATTCTCACAGTACTAACTCCTGCATACTTCAGCAAATACACACTAAAACATATCTGCTATGTCTGAAAACACGCTTACGGAGAAGTTGCTTCTTAGAGAGCAAGGCATGATACGAAGGCTAAAACTAAACAGAAATCCTGACCTTTAAGCTTTCCGTTCTCGTCCCTTGAGACACTTGAAGGTTAGAAGACAGACAGACGATGATGGGACGCACAAAAGAAAAGACAGAAAAAAGCAGTAGAAAGTCGTCTGTCAACCCCCGTGCCAATTTCCCGCTGTGCCTCAGCGTATACTTTCTACAGCCCTCCTTCAGCTCGTCTAAAAATAGAAAGAGCACATTTACATAAGACTATCAGACACAAGAGAAAAGAATTGATTTTTCCCCAAGTGACCACAGAGGAGAGCATATCATAGCAGGCAGGAGTTCTGATTTTGCAACAAAACAAAACAATTAGCAGGAAACAGTCTGTAATCAAAAGTCAAGAGGCGCAAGGCAAACAGAGCCACCGGTTCCCCGTAAGTCCCCCAATAATCTAATTAAGATACTTACTGGAGCCGTGGCAAGCTAATGAGAGGGCTATGACTCATTTGTACTCCAAGCACTCTCTCGCTTTATCTCTGTGTGCTGGGAAAATGGAATTATTCCCACAAATGTATCTGCAGCCTGGAATCCACTCTCTGCAGGAATGGTTTTGTTTGGCATGCTCAGTCTCATTTGCTCATCTCCGTGTTCATCTCACTGGTAATTTCCCAACAGAAAGAGACGATGTGACGCTCTTTAATCAATACAAAACATTTGAAGAGGTTTCTAACAAATCCAAACAGGTTAAACAGCCAGTGGAAGTCCAACAAGTAGAGCAACAGGGTCGTGAATCTGTGGCTTGGTGCTGGTATCAGTGTCCCACCGTTATTGTGACCTAAACATTCAGAGTCACATGTTGACAGTGGGGCACTCGCTGCAGTAACACAGCGTCCCGCTTGCTTCCTGCCAGCACACTGACCAAAATCTTTTATTCATCCGTGGTCTCAGCTGTAGTCTGGCTTTGTTTTGACCAATGTCCAAAGGTGTTGTGTGTTTATGGAGGTTTGTATTTGTTAAAAAAGCCACGGCACATGGGAGGTTGTGAAAGTTTCAGATAAATCCCGGTTTTGTGGTGCCTGCAGGTTGTCTGGCTCAACAGACAGCCCTGCTGTCGCCGTGCACTCTGTGTGCACACTAGAGCACGAATCACTCTTATCGCCAAGACACTGAAAAAGATCATAGCAGCCCAGAAACTCAAGAGGTACGTCTCTCTGGGCTTCTTTCTGCAGATAAGGAGCTGAATGGGACAGCACTTTTATTTTCTGACATCTGCTTATTTATTCTGACAGAGCTTTAACGTTTTTTCCTGCTTGACATCATGCTTGCATGTTTTTATTACTTTGTCCTAATTAACATACTGAAGACCTGCTGTTTCTGTGGTGCAGCTCCACTGAAAATTCAAACTGACATACTGTGAACAAGAGGGCAGCGTTGAGCAGGGAATTTCTTTTCTGAGTGATCTTTCCTCCCACATCATCTTATTTACTGTCCCAGGTCCTGAACAGTTTCACACATCACTGTTTTAATTCATGTACTCTGATTTTACTGTTGCTTGCATCAAAACAAAGTGTTGCTCTGAGGTTGTATTTGATCTTTAGCTGGTCCATGAGAGAGAAATAACAAAATAGTTCACAACGCTTGCTTACCTCGTTCACTGACTGCATGGATTTCTACTTTTCATTTGAAAACACACCATAAATATTGCAGTGTTGCTCAAAATAGGAGGTTTGTGTTATTTGTTGAGATAAAACATCAACATCAACCCTAACCCAAAGCAAAGAGAGTCGGTGGTAGAGTCATGCTAGCCAATCAGAGGCAAGATATCTGCACTTCAGGAACAAAAGTCCAAAACCTGCTGCTTCAGATCACCTCTGCTCTAGCTAGCTTCCAGTTCCTGAAACAGGAGCGCCTTTTTCCCGACAGTTCGACTCACATGGAATCCATTACTGCTGGAGACTAGAAGTTGACCAACGTTGTTTTTTCTATTGTCCATACTGATGCCGATAAGTAAAGGTCATGGTTAGCCGACGGCCGATTTGTGCTGCCGATATTTTGATAGCCAATTTCTAGCAGTTTTCCACCTTATTTTCATGCTAAAATTTCACTAATAACATCAGCTGCACAGACTTTCAGAAGCTGAATACCTGAATTTAACCAGCTGTTAAATCTTTATTTTGCACACTACATCTAACTTAAGTTAATCATATATATATATATATATATACAAATATATATATATATATATATGATTAACTTAAGTTAGATGTAGTGTGCAAAATAAAGATTTAACAGCTGGTTAAATATATATACATATATATATATATATATGTATATATATATATATCAGTAAACCGACCAAGTATTAAACATTCAAAACTGTAAGATAAAAATAAATTTAAACTGGAAGTGTTTTTCAGAGCTTTTATTCAAGCAGATATTGTTCGGGAACGTAAAAAATAAAAACAGCACTGGGCTGCCTGGGACGTGTGGGACTTTAAATCGTCTTCACTAAGGAGGTATATCAGCCGATATTCCGGCCTACTCCTACTGAAGACCACTGCAAATGTGTTTGTTATGTGGGTTTATTTAGCACATGTAGATGGCAGCAGCCGTTACCCCAAAGTGCTGAACATTAATAACATAAAAGCATACTTGTTCTTTAAATCAACTGCACAGCCTCAGAGTAAGGTCGTTTTTAGATTTTTCTGATCACCCAGACTTGTGACTCTCATGCTGATCACAAACATTTCTGGTTCCTGCAGCATGTCAGAATAATCCAGCCTACACAGCAAAGCCGGGTGGTTGTTTCGTGTATCCTCAGCTGGGAACCATGAGGTGGTATCTGGGGTGTAAATTATGACAATAACCTTTGCTATGTTATGTACAGCAGGTACTCTAGCTGCTGTATTCACTATAAAACTCCAGAGGACCAAGAAACTCATCAACATGAGCCTCGGTACCGTGTGTTTAATCCATCTGCTGTCATTTCTTATCAGTATATGAAAATTGGCATTGTTTAGTAATTGTGACAAACTTGAATACCAGAGAACAAAGCTGCACTTTAGCTCAGCAGGCAAACATTTCTTTCAGCACACCCCAATTATACCTGCCATTCTGTAAAAGGCAGCTGGAAGCAGTCAACGTGTGTGTATGTGTGTTTATGAATATGTATTGCTTTACTGTGTCAATTAAGCTCTGGATAAACATCCATGATATGCTTTTCACAAGCTTAAGCGTACTCAAACTATTTCTAATTAGCTGGTTTATATGAGAGGCTCAGATTAGGTGTGAAGAGCTGCGGTCGTCCCACTGGTGCAAGGCTGGAGCTCACATGTGGGACCGTGTTTGTGTTGGAGGAATAATAAATCTTCTCACTTGTTTTACACTTCACAGTTGTACAGCTTCGGCTTGCCAACATTCCCGGGAGGGGGGGGGGGGGGGGGGGGGATCACACACAGACAGACATCTGTAAGATATTTAGCCTCGATGGTTGATGTATGTTGGGCAGTGTCAGTAAAACATTCAAGGTCTCGGCCTGATACAAGAAGGTCCAGCTATCTGGGTGTCAGGAAACATTTACTGAACTTTGGTGGGATGTGTGAGAAAAGAGGATTTGGATGTTTCTGGACCCCCCCAAAAAAAAAATCGAAGGAATGAAAACTGCTCTACCTAAATTTGCAGGACAGCTTCCAGAACGAGGATTAAGGTTCAACTTCCATCTGTGTGACTGACAGATGAGTACTTAGCACACAATTATAATCCCTTAAAAGCTAATAAAAGCACCATCATGCTGTTTCAGCACAAGGCGGACAAGGCTGGCTCTTCTCTGCTTGATTGGCTGTAGGTGGACATCATATCTACAGCACATGTCGGGCTTACAGGGTCACAGGTCAGAATCCAGGAACCCTTCATGAGCTAATTTGGTAACTAACTTATGAAGCAGAGGCTGCAGCTTTAGATCAGTAGATAATCCTGGAGGAAGCTACGCACGGTGGGTTTCTCCTGCTCCACTGGGACTCCCATGTGCACGCTTCAGTTATTTGCTGCACTGGGATCAAGATCAAGAGGGGACGTCTTTCTGAAGTTTTCTCAACGATCTTAGAAAAGCACCAAATGGAGGACATTTCCAGCATGTGTGCAGAACGCTGGTGAAGCTGTCTGAATTTGGTTCTTTCAGGTCAACTATCGCAGCTTTTACCAGCCTGGACACCCACTGGAAGCTAGCTTTCCGACTAAAAGGAAAAAAAAAGAATCCACACCCTTTTTCCTCAGCGAAGAAAACATCTGTACACGCCAAGCCCCACCCCAACAACCCAGGTCACGGGGTTTCCTGTTATCCATGATGCTCTAATCTGACACGATGATCTTCTGACATCTGATGCGATCAGATTTCCCACTGCTCTACTTGTGCAGACTGGAGTAAAAAATGCACATAATGAACAAGAAAATGTATTTTCTTAGATTGAGACGTCCTTTCACAGAGAAATGGAGGCTGCATTGGGAAGAAAACCACGTAACACCTCCACAACCGTGAATACTGTTGCTAAGTAAAGGGAAATGAGACATCTTATCGCTATTCACCGCTGAGGGAGGCACAGAGAGTGGGCTAAAGAGCCAAAGGTTCAAGATGCATTAAGAATGTGCCAAACACAAATATGTTTTATTATCCATTTTTTTCCTCTTTTGGTCCGGCGCTATATCACAAATGTTCAGCCTTTATCAGCTGTTTGAGACGTCCTGCTAACAGTGGATAGTAGGCTGCACCACTGAACCAATGGGTGCTCAGGATGAGCACAAAGGCTCCCGTTGGAGATGAATCAGTAGCGGCGATAACATGAGCTGGATGCAGTGAATCAACTTCAGTTGTGGCTTTGTGACCTGTCATATTCAGACATAAACCAGTGGCTCTAAAGACTAAGGAGAGATTCTAGCTCTGCCTCCGTTCTCAGCCCATAGCTGAAGACGTGTCCTTCAGATCCCTCCTGTACGACACCAATCCCAAACCCGCTCTTTGAGAGATGGCCTCAAGCACAGTTCTCAGAAGTGGGTTGTGGGGAAAACTTGATTTAAATATGTACAGCTGGAAGCTCATGTGGTTTAGTTCATTGGCTTTGACTCGTAAGACCTGTGCTAAGAGGTACCGTGTGGATTTTTAACCCCACAAAGTGCGCTATGTACAGATCCAAGCACGCGTCAGCATTCAAGGTCATACCTAGACTGATGCCGAGTTGGTGACGTACTTTAATGGACAAGTCTGAAAAATATAAACATGAAGATGAGAATTAGAATTATAAAACAACGTGTTTTAACTCTGTTGCCTGGCTGGAGGAGCGCACTGGTGAACTAGTGCCTTCATCATTGAGTCTCATAGGTAGATAAATAAAAATATATATGTTTTCTCTTAGTGTGCTGAACTCAAAATGCGTCCAACTCAAAGCAACTGTGCCATTTTGAAAAGAACAAACACAGACATGGGGTCTGTGGGGATATAGAGATTTTACCGTGGACCAAAGCAGCAGTGACCCACCGGGTAAAACACAGCTGAGAGACACTCCCAAATAAGATCTGATGCTTGATTTCTCAAATGCATTACTTCAAATCTTTCACTTTCATGAGATGTCAGCTTCATCTGTCAGATCTGATGCTCTAAATGTCACAAACTGCACAGACCAATAACGGCTGCAGCGGTGGGACCTCCTGACGAGATGAGAGGATGTCACAGCGCAAGTCAGCTCAAAAAGCTCTGCATGCATTTTACAATTCACAGTTCAAATCACCAAACTGCTACATCTCCACACACACAATCACAGATAAACATGCTCTATCTAGTCTTTAAATGCCCCTTTTCCCATTCAATTCCAGTCTGGGATAGTGGGTGTGGAGATGTACTCTAACGAGTCAGACGCACTCACAACCAGACTGTTTCATCCACTTTATGCTTTTGGAATCACATTAACCTTTTTAGACACGACGCTGAGAGGATTCTGAAGGCGGCTAAGTATTGCATCACTAATTGACTGCTTAGTGGAGGAAATGTGGTGGAAAATGACAAGATTATTAGATACGGACTGAGAACGTAATGGAGTGCCAACGTAAGGGTTCACCAGTGACACCTTCAAAAATGCCAACAAATAACAGTAAAGCTGCAATCCAAAGCCTTCGGTGTGAAGAGGAAACGCACCATCACAGGCGCCCAGACGAGAGCAAAAACACACGCCCACATAAAAGCTAGTCAGCCTCCAATTGTGCAAGTCCTCCTACTGAGAGAAGCCGGTAATTTTCATCACAGATATACCACAACTATGAGAGACAACATGAGAAAATAAAGTCCAGAAAATCACAATGTCTGATTTTTAAAAATGTATTTGTAAAATGTGGTGGAAAATAGGTTTTTAGTCAATAACAAAAGTCCATCTCAGTACTTTGTTATAAATCCTTTTTTATCAACGACAGAGGTCAAACATTTCCTGTAAGTCTTCTCAAGGTTTTCACACACCGTTGCTGGTATTTTGGCCCATTCCTCCATACAGATCTCCTCTAGAGCAGTGACGTTTTGGGGCTGTTGCTGGGCAACATGACTTTTGATTCTGAAGCTTTTCTATGGGGTTGACATCTGGAGACTGGCTAGGCCACTCAAGCCCAGGTGGTGTGTTTGGGATCATTGTGAGGCTGACAGACCCAGCCATGCTTCGTCCTCAATGCCCTAGCTAATGGAAGGAGGTTTTCACTCATAATCTGACGATACATAGCCTCATTCATTCTTTCATTTACACAGATCAGTCATCCTGGTCTCTCTTCCGAAAAACAGCCACAAAGCATGATGTTCCCACCCCCATGCTTTACAGTAGGTATGGTGTTCTTTGGATGCAACTCAGCATTTATCCTCCTCCAAACACAACCAGTAGACTTTTTAGCAGGGATGTAAGAAAATATCTATATGGCAATATATTGTGATATTCTTCCAGTGATGTATCGATATTCAAATGTTGTGTATTGAAAATATCAATATAGCAATATCTCGTGATCTTTTTCCAGCGATATTATATCGATATTCAAAAGCCGAGTATCGAATATTTGGAAGAGTTTTTTAAGTTTCTTTTGGTGCAATTCAAATGCCGACCGCTAGCTGACAGCAGTGTGCAATGGGTTTGGTTTCTACAACTGAAATGGTGCAGATTCCTCAGGTTAAACATGTTATATATCAGTTTGGACTGTTTACTGAATTTTTCTATAATAAATTCAGTCTAAAAAACAAAACCGCTAATATAGTCTGACTGAATGTATCGTGATATATCGTGTCGTCTCTCCTATATCGTGATACGTATTGTATCACCATAGTTTCACCAATACACATCCCTAGTTTTTACCAAAAAGTTCTATTCCGCTTTCATCTGACTACATGACATTCTCCTGGTCCTCTTCTGGATCATCCAAATGCTCTCCAGCAAGCTTCAGACCGGCCTGCACCGGTACTAGCTTAAGCAGAGGGACGCGTCTAGCAGTTCCTGGCGGCGTAGTGCGTTGAGTGACTAAATATTTTTCTCCCCACTGTATGCTTTTGAACAACAATGACCCCCCCCCCCCCCCCCCCAGACATGTTAAATTCAACAAAAGTTTAATCCAGTTTCAATAAGAGGAAAATCTTTCAGCCCTGAGAAAAGCTTTGATTTTCCTTCCGAGCCCCCGTCATCAGTTTACCCCCCTTAATCCCCTCCAGGAACACTTGTATGTTTCTGATGACGTTCAGTAGGAGACATGGGTTTGCCCCCCCCAACCCTTACCACATGTAAACTAACTGGAGCCATGCGGCCTGGCAGATAAAGCCTCCGAACAGCTCTGCCTTGCTTATCTCCCTCCTTCAATTTTCCAAATTATTACTGAATAAAAGATCAATCCAGAAAGTATCACTGACACGCCTGATGACAGGCCCGACACAGAGCACCCTCACAACTTTAAAGCAAAATCTAAATCAATTTAGATGAAGTATTGATAAAGACTGGGCCGTGGGGGAAACGAGGTGACTGACACACAGAGGGCATAAGAAAGTATCGCACAAGATGAAGAACGGAGACGTTTCTCATCTTCTAACACAAAAGAGGCCGTGAAAGTCTGGAGCGCCGCGTGAGTCTAAGATCAAAACCAGTCACATGAATGATTTAGAATAAAATTAATTGTTTTTACGTGTGGACTCCGCCTGTGCTAGGCTCCTGTACATTTAAGTCAATATCTCTTGGGTGCATGCTCAACCTAAAACATTTTATTTGAGCTACTTTTTCATCTCATGCAAAAGTAGAGAAGCTATAGCTAATGTGAGCCCAACAGGACAACAATGAATGAGTGCCATTACAACTGCCAGCCTCTCCAGTTCTGCACAGTACACTGCACAGAAACAGGGAGCAGCACAAACCCTGCTGCAAGCTTTGACTGGTTCGAACATACAAAGACGTGCTAATTCTGAAATGGGCCATGAAATACTGTAGATTATTGCTGGTCACAGAGAGGAGTTAATCAGCTCGCCAAATGAATGATGAGAGGAGCGGCGGCGAGGACTCCCCCTCGCTCGCCCCATTATCTGATGACGTGCAGAGAGGCTACCTAGAGCGAGCACACAGACTTCATGCCTGTGCAGTGGGCCGTGGCTCGTGCTGGGCGCCCCGCGTGCATCAGATAATTGGTAGCGCACCCCCACGTGAAGCTCCGAGCCAAGAGGACGGCATGCAGAGAAAAACACACAACTTCAGCAGATGGTTTGCCTGATGAACAAACAGCATGCGGATGGATATGGAGCAGCAGAAGGAACTGAGAGCTTACTCACAATACAGGAAAAGCACTCGTCAGGCAGGAGGAATAGACGTGTTTCGACTGAGTCTGAGTGACACACAACGCAACAAATGTGGAAAGATCTAAGGCTGACTGACGGCTGATTTGTTCATTATCACACAACATTGGTTTCTATCAGTATTTCCAAACAATCCAAGGTGTCAGGAAATCAAAAGGCAGTCGAGCAGCCGTGCAGGCAGGAGAAAAACAAATATGTGACAGTAATGACAAGAAACCATATATTGGGCCTTTGATGACACAATAAACAAGCAAACTGAGCAAAAGATTGTGTTGAGATGGCAACAGCGGCAAAAAAGGATATCATTACATCCCTTCAGTCGCTTTATTTCACAGTACGGGTCAGGACAAAACAAGGAAGCAGCGCTGAATCAACGTGACAGGGTTAATGACTATTTCTCTTTTCTAAATCTCTGGCTGTGGAGCAGCTGGGCCTCGGGGAGCTCAGGTGACAGTTACACTTCTGTCATACCCAGCCGGTCACACAACATCTCTTCACCTTGCTTCATCGCCATGACACCTCAGCAGCTCCTCATCCTGCGACTCACTAGCACTGAGCCACAGAGCTCTCAACTCCTCACCTGCAGGCTTCCCAGGACCTCGGTGTGCTGAAATGAAAACTAGCTGTTTTATAACACCCCCGTCACTCTGCTGACGCAGTAACAATAAGACCAGAACCAAGTTTCTAGGTTTGTCTCTTACTAATTGTGTGTCAAATTGGTAAAGTTTTGTGAAAAAGCACAGAAAAACTTTAGTTTATAGCTTAACTGGTTATCTTTTATAGATAATTAACTCTTTTTTGGGTGAAACTGGTTTATAAATGAAGAAAATGAATTCTAGAAAGATTCTTCTGTTGGAATATTAACGTATATAAAACATAAAACTCTCCACATTTATCCTAAATATGTCATATTTCATTTTCTCTACCTTCCTATCTGTGTATCAAGGAAGAAAGCAGAACGTGATGGTGTTGCCTCTGTTGGTGCTGATTTGTCTGAAGGTCAGTAAAACATCTCATGAGCCAATGGACAGACTTTGTTCCAACTCTCAGAACATTTTCGCACAATGACCGTCTACAACGGGTTCTAAAGGCTACAAAGGCATCAGCTGATATGCCTTTTGTTAAAGAAAATGCAGAATCTTACCAGTTCCAGACATTAACCCGTACACACTGTAGCATAGACTAGCACCTGGAAAGCACATTGTGGAATATGCTTTATGAAATAAGCTGCCTTGCCTATTAAAGGTGTTGAGGGTCTGACCTCATGAGGAAATTACTATGCAGTGATTTTCTCCAAAATGACTGTGCTTAAATTGCTCTGAAAAGCAAATAATCACATCAGCGCCAAGAAACTTCATTTCCCATGATGCTTTGCACACGGAAGCATTGTGATGACGTCACCGCCTAGTACCAGAAACACGTTCTGCGCATGTGCGGGAAGCCGTGGAGCTTTTCCCGCGAACTAAGACCATAAATCTTCAGCAGAGACAAAGAAACCTCGTTCTTTTGCCCAGGATACCTGGCGGTAAGGACACGCTTGTCAACGCTCCGACAACTTGAGCACGCGGAAGCTCTAAGTGCCCAAGTTGAGCCCACGGAACTGCTGGAAACTAAACTGCAAGCCCATCAGATCTGCTCGTTTCTGCTCCCCTCCAGCTGATGTTTGAGGACACAGAACTGCGGAGGAAAGCAACAACTCCATCAAGCACGCTGTAAGTTATAACTCAGCACAGAAAGAAACTTTGCTGTCTCTGTCCAGCCCGTGGAGAAACACTCGTGAACGCCAAACAACGGAGAAAGCATCAAACCGACGGACGACGCCGAAAGCTGCGGAGAAACACGGAGAACCGTCAAATCAAAGAGGGAGGGACGCCTCGCTCTTCTGGTGATCAGCAACTCATCTCTTTCTCTCTCTCCTTCTTCTTCCGTTAACTCTATAGTCCAGAATAAGCAATAAAACCGCGCTATTGCTTAAAAAGTAGCTTCGTGTGTTCCTCTTTCGTCCCAAACACGTCCGTCGGGTCATTTTGAAAGAATAAACTGCTTATTGATCATTGTTTGGTATCTTAAAATGGTTTCTGTCATGGCCAGGCTGAAACTAAAAGATATTAATTTGTGATTAATCTTTTGTGTTGTTTCATGATCTTTTGAAATGTTTTGAGTGATTTAAGGTTAAGTTACTACTGATTCTAAGTGCTTTGGAAGTTAAAGTGAAAGTTGCCACCCACACTTTAGCCAGACAAAGGGGTCAGCCATCTTGTATTCAAGACTCCATTTTGAATCCATACACACGCACACACACACACACCCACACACACACACACACACACTACTCCTTTGTGAGAACAAAGGACCCCATTCATACATCCTCCATCACATGCAAACACATCCATCTTCAATCATATCACACGGTTATTATTCATCTATTCCACTGTTTATTCATTTGACAAATTGTTAATTAAATGTTATAAAATTCAGATTTTTGTGTCCAGTAGCTTTGTTGTGTCGAAGAGAAGTCTCTGCTCCGAGGATTCTACGAACTTCAAGAAAGACTGATAAGAGTTTTGGATTCATTTCCCTTTCTAATTAAAGGGTGGTGCCCCGAAGATATCTAAGAATATCTTAATTAATTAATAAATCAGTAAATAGTTCCATATTTACAGAATTTATTGAAGAATCCAAAAGTAAGTTAAAGCTTACGAATTGTTCGCTCCTAATAACCCCAACATTTATTGGTGCCCCGTGTGAGGCTTGGATACACAGAGATTTCTATCCGGCACAAACAAACAAATAAATCCAAAGAGCTTGAATTAAAAATAATCCGTTGTTCAGCCTTGAACCAGCAACAGAGTGGTGCTGATTTCGCTGAGCAGGAAGCTGCATCGAACTCTCACCAGTAACTCAGTGCTTCTTTAAAGGTGCAACGTGTAAATTAATTCTGGTTGACCTTTTAGGTTAAAAATTCAGTTTTCCTTAAAGGTGCAACGTGTAATTAATTCTGGCTAACCTTTTAGGTTAAAATTCAGCTTTTCCTTAAAGGTGCAACGTGTAATTAATTCTGGCTAACCTTTTAGGTTAAAATTCAGTTTTTCCTTAAAGGAGACATAACATGAAAAACCCACTTTTTTATCCATTAACACAGTGTGTTTCACATTTTAAGTGTCTAAGTGAGCAAAAAGGCTTATATTATTCACTGGAGTTGCTATTTAGATATTTAATAATTAAGTTTTGGGCATATTTGTCCACCCGTTCAGTTTTTACATTATCCATTACGTCAGTAATTAATTTAGTCAGGATAACTACCAAATATGGTAATGGCCCTCGGCTAAACACAGAGCCAATCCGCCATTTTTTCTTCTCGCTAAGATTTTTTGTAGTCCTATTGGAAAAATGCAGAATGTCTGGTTATTTTAGCCACACACAGCTCAAAACTGTTCCTCGTTTTAAGGAAGGGTGATGTGGCAGTATTTAAACCCAGGAACTGATGACACTACTGCTAAAAAAACACAGAAGAAAAAGTAGTGTGTTTGCGTTTGTGTGTGTGTGTGTGTGCGCGCGCGCGTGCGCGTGGTTCGTTCGTTCCTGTCTCCAGGCTAGTAAGTACTGAGGGCTTCATCTATCTAAAAGGAGTCATTTGCATCTGAATGTGGCAGCACCGGGACACAGCAGCAGAGCGGTAAGCTTCATATCACTCTAAAATGTCGACAAACTTTACTTTAGATTTACGGGCATTAGCAGCACTAAAGCGTTAGCATCCGGCTTGCTATCGCTAGCACAGTATGCTAGTAAAGTTAGCACCCAGATCAATGTGGATTTGGCTGATTTTCGTGGAATAAAACGTGATTTCTGATCAACGCCTTCTTTTACACCAGATGATAACCTCCCACTGATTGTAGCAGCAGAGAGCCTGTGTGTTATTCTACGTGAGTGTGATGTAATCTTAGCATCCAGTAAATAAAGTCCCATATCAGTTAAAATGCAGCGTGACAAAGTCATTAAAGTGCGTCAACACAGTGGATTTAATAGTTTTAAAGAACAATCTCTGAGTGGAGTGAGGTTAGTTTTTTGTCTCACTGCAGATATAAAAACTAACTTTATCAGTCATACGCAGCAAAGCTCACCGTCTGTATGAGCGTGAGCGTCGGAAAGCTGATAAAATCGGCTGTAAAACAAAAGTAAAAATGCTCCTTTGCTTTTTAGAGTCAACATCCAGAAGACTGGAGCCGTGTTTCACTGACAGGCTGTCAGACTAAAGCCCTGATGAGCTCAGCTGGGACAAACTGGTCTGATGTTTAGGTAAGTGAAGATCTGCTTCTCCGAGATGCTAGTAAAAAATAATTTAGCCAGCTTGCTAATGTTACTTTTCTTCTCTTCTAAGGAACACAGAACGTTCAGATGTTGGCGTTTCACGTCACCTACTGAGGAAGGAGACCCACCAGTAAAGAGATGGTAGCTGGACCAGACCAAAGTGAGTGATGACACACCTCAGCCACCCTCATCATTAAGAACACCTCACCCCCTGAATCACTCCGTCTGATGACAGCAGAGTGATTTATTTGATGTTTTACTTGTTTAGTCTGTTTAGAAATTATTGAATTACATTATTTTCTGTAATCGACCATCTGATCTGGATGTGTGCAGAATAACTTTCCCCAAATTCAGCAGCAGCTGGCCTACCAAAACAGCTGCAGCATGTAGTAAGTCTGTCTGCACTGCTCTCTAATGAGCTTCCTTTCATAAGGAATCATTTGTATAATTTTAGTGTCACTATTTTATTACATTTGTAGGAAAATATGAAGTCACTGCAGCAAAGTGAACTTGTGAACAAACACAAACGTGACTATAAACATGAAAGCTAAAGAAACAACTTTCCTAAAGCTGCTTGTAAACAAAATATGTCATTAAAGTTATCGTCTATCATTGCAGAATATGGCGATGACATCATGGAACTGGTCTTTGGAAAAGTTTTCCCTGAACCAACTCCGTTTCTAGATGAGGTAGAGAAGATCTGCATCTCACCAGCCCTCTGGTCTCAGAGACAACGGAGGTCTCCCACTGTTGTCCAGGACCAGTTTGAAGCCCACATACTGCCCCTCCCTCATCATCAGGAAACATCAATCCGTATCCTGAGGACAACAGAAGACGGCAGGAGGACAGGAACTCTGAGACCTAGACACCACCAGCACCGAGACACAAAGCACCTGTGTGCACAACGCCTGTTTAACTACTAAAGCCTGTTTATTATATTGTTCTACTTATTTGCTGTGAGGTTAATACTTAGAAAATTTGTATATTAATGTAAACAATTAAAAAAATCACTGATTGTATGTTTTCTTTTAGATGTAATGGTCCAAACTCAGCCTTGTAGACATTTATTGCATCCTGTAGGTAAATACACAGAACAGGCTCAGGTCCAGGATGACCCAGCATGCTCTTCTTCCATTCTGGCTGTTAGGGATTGTATCAATAACTCAATGCCTACTGATGTTTTCACCTAACGGTATTTATTTAGAATGCAGGTAAGATTTAACTATATTTGTTAGCAAAGCAGACTGATCTTGGGAATTTCACTGCAGCACTGATGTCCACCTCTCTGTACACATTAGAGAGAATTACCACTTTTCAGCTAAACACATTTAATAAAGCTATAGGCTACGCATTGCAGACAATAAAAACAAAGTTGTAAGCATTAGAATTATAATGATCACATTAAAGAACATTTGGAGGAATGTTCTTTATTTTTGACTCGAATCTCAAATCTTTAAATTAAAATGTAACTGCTTTTTATCCATTTTCAGCCATTAAGACACCCAATATAAAATAAGACTACTTATAAAATTATTTATAATTATATGTATGTATATATATATAGATAGAGATCTTAATAAAATGTATTCTTTTAATGGTGTTTTAATGAGCTGTATCATTTTTTAAAACATTTTTTATAGAAATAAATAAGCAAGCAGCATTCCTTGTGTGTGTGTGTGTGTGCGCGCGCGCGCGCACGTGCCTGCTAGCTGATCCCTCCGTCGGCAGTGACGGGTGTGTGTGTGTGACTACAGAAAAATGCATGAGAGAGTTAGCAGCCTTGAAACAGCTTGATGAACTACCCTCCCCACATGTTTTAAAAATGCTAATATGCTATGCTAAATCTGCTATGCTAAATAATGATTTCTCTATAGAACTACAAAGTCCGACTGGGGGAGGAGAGTACAGGTCTGCACTATGGAGGGGGGCGGAGTTTACAGCTCCTCCTCCAGTTTAAAGAGACAGTACCCAAAAACGGCTCGTTCTCAAGACTCTCCTCAGAACAGGGGTAGATGAGGGTCTGTAGAGCAACAATAATGAGGAAATAAGACCAAAGAACTGCAGTTCCACTGTTTTTAGACCCCCAACTGAAGGATTTAGATGTAAAAAGGAATAACTTAAAAGCATGTTATGTCTCCTTTAAAGGTGCAACGTGTAATTAATTCTGGCTAACCTTTTAGGTTAAAATTCAGTTCCTCATTAAAGGTGCAGCGTGTAAGTAATTCTGACTAACCCTTTTAGGCTAAAATTAACTGCTAATTTAGCGACTTTAACTCACAGTGGCTATTGTAACTAACTGAAACCTTCACTCAAAGACTGATAACACCTTGTTTGCTAATATTCTGAAGGAATAACTAGCATATTTAACACTGCAAGTGTTGTAAGACGTTGCTACGGCAACGCACCAGCTTTTGCTAAAATACTGAAAGGAATAGTATTTTAAGCGTCAGTCACGGCAGTCCGTGCAATTTTAAAACGCTAAAACCTGTGCGCACAAAGGTTAATTTAGTGTTTTTCTGCTACAAAACTAGCAGTTGCTGCCCAAAAGGTGCAGTTTGAGCTATCTGCAGAAGCTCTACTAGGCTATTTTTGGTTCGGTTGTTAAAAATGGAGGGACAGAGTAGTGAACTGACCAACTCCCAGCAACCAGGTGGCGCTGCGGCCCACGACTATGAACCTGGCCTACTTTCTGGACAATTTTTGTCCAAACTGGTCGCGGTTGCTCGAGAACCCGACTACCCTTCTAGGGATGTCACTGAAGAACAGCTTGACGCTGTACTTGATCAAATAGAAAACCCGGATGGTACTAGACCAATCCAGGTTCACTTGGCTAAGTTAGCCCTGATCCTCTATCAGAGAGGACTCCAACATGATCGAGAGATCTTGAACCTCCAGAGTATGCTAGCTGAAAAACAGCGAAATGGAAGTCTGAAGGATGAGGAGGACGACGACACCCGCACCGATTCTGGGGAAGATGGGGAGAAGACCCCGCCCCCTTCTGCTGATGACAACAGACAGTGGGAAGGGGGGAAACACCTTGACTCTCTGGACGGACGCATGCCGCAGGGGAGAGACGAAGCTTATCTGTCCCAACCTTCGGCCCCGTTCCCTACACACACTCTAGGGCATTCAGGACCACCTAGGGGCCGAGGGCAGTTCGCCCTCGAACCCCAGGTTGGACCACCACCCTCATCTTCACGGCCTTCTCAATCAGTGAGAAGTCGACCAGCTGAGCGGCACCTCTATTTAGACCGCTCCCCCAGTCCACGAAGGGTGCAAGGTGCCGGCTGGGGTTATCCACAAGCCCAACCTGCACCTCAACCATCCACCCATCCTAGCTACTCCGGTATTCGGCATGCCGATAACCAGCTGCATGACCAAGCATCATACGCCAGTCCGTACCCGGACAGAGCGTATTACGCAGAAGCCCCAGTTGAAAGACGCAGGCTGCACTTCGCAGACGTGCCCCGGGAGGAGGACCTCCCAAGACACCCACGTGACGTGCCAGCAGCCCGCCACAACATGCCGGACCCCGATTTGGGCCCCAGGAGTCAACATTGGGAGCCCAGAGCACACCAGCGATATCCAGCGCCCTCTGAGACAGACCGTGGGTCAGAGTCAGAGAATGACGCGCCGTACCGTGAGTCAGGGCTCCGTGTACGTCAAATTGAATCGCTAGCTAAAGATATAGAACGCTTTGATCCTAACACCAATGAATCCAACGTCGACGATTATCTCAGGGAGATAGAACGTTGTCTGCTTGATCTTCCAGCACCCTCTTCAAGGGAAAAGCTCAAGCTAATTTGGAAAACCACATCTAGAACGGTGCACGGTTTCATGGAAACTCTACCACCTGACATTCGAGATCGGTACTCCTCGCTCTGCCGAGCGTTGAGGGATGAATACGCCACTTATGCAGACTCTGCGTCAGCTACAATGGGGGCCTTCTCCATCAAACACGGGAGGAACGAACCCCCCAGAGAGTATTATCGCCGACTCAAAAGTGCTTACTTCCAAGGTCGAAACGGCCCTGGGCTCGAGGAAGACCCTGCCTTCAGATCCCTGTTCATTCACAACCTGCACGAGTGTGTTCGCTCCGAAGTCTCAATGTATTGTCGGATAAAAAAACTGACAACTCAGGAGATTAGGAGATACGCTCAACAGGCTTGGGAAGCCGGCGGAAAGCCTCAAAAGCCTGACGCACATCACCGCGTCATGCACCTAGCTCCCGACGCCGAGCCGCGTTTGGAGCTCGAAGGCACAGAAGCTCCACCCACTAAGCCAAAATCTGCTAAACCTAGACCTGCTAAACCGCGAGAGCAGTCCCAATCTCCTCAACAGGGGAAGGGGGGTGCTGATTGGCCGCCTAGGTCTGGACAATCAGACAGGAAGTGGCCCAACCAAAACCAACGGCAGGCAGGTCGGAACAGTGGAAGGTTTAAGGAGCGCCGCCCACAGGTAGGTCCCGAACACAAGTCCGCAGGTGAGGACTTGACCAAAGCCGACGTCCAGGAGATGTTTCAGCAGTTCCTAGCTAAACAGAAGGAACAGCTGAGATCTGCAGATGAGACCCCTGCACCAAAGTCTGCTTCTAAGAAGCCAGACCCAGAGCCAACGTCCGCATGACTAGGCGTGGCTCAACCCCCCAGCGTGGCCAGGACCTACCTGATCAGCTGGGGAAACACTACTGGTAGATCACAGGAGTCTCCTGAAATCTACCCCCCAGAGAAACCTGATACTAAATTTCTGAAGTTCCTTGGTGACTTAACAAACCATGATCATGCTCGCCGTTTGTACTGTAGCACCAACGTAGGTGGGTGCATACAGGTTGATGCTCTGCTGGATACCGGCTCAGAAATCACCCTGATGTGCTCCACATTGTTCCATCGCGTGTCTGACACCATGCGGTCGCTCGGGAAACCAGTCCAGGTTGAACCTTGTGACCTGAAAATCACCAGCTACACCCAGACCCGGGAGTGTATCACTCACCGGGCGTGGCTGGACATCACCTTCCAAGACATGACTCTGGTTCACCCGTTTTATGTCTGCCAGCTAGACACTGAACCACTTCTCATTGGTCAGGACCTGCTTGAACGTCTAGCTCCCCTCATCGACTGCCAGAAGGGTCAACTGTGGGCCCAGGTGGAAACACCTAAGCCCTGGAACCCGGATAGCAGCCGACCATCCTCCATTCTTGAAGTCAGCCTAAGTGAGCCGCAAAACCCTTGTTCCAAGGTCATGCCCCTCCCTACGGCTCCCACAGACGATGTCCGCCTGCAAAGGCACGAAACCGCTCCTGGAACTCTGCTCTGCACACATTCATCTTTTCTCTGCTCGCTGAAGAACGTCAGCCTGCAGCCATATGCACCACACATAGTTGGTGGTCTTACCATCAATTGCACCCACATCTCAGATGCTCGCCTTGCTCTTTGGTCTGAAAAGTCAGCCATCAGCCAGCAGACGTTTGAACACCTGCGTCAGAAGGACCCCCTTCTGGTCAGTGTGACACGTAGCCATCGGCTCTTGTCACCTACTTGGCCGCAGAGGCTCCTGAAAGCGCCAGAGGTCTGCTCTCTGACTATCCAACTTGGAGCAAGACAGCTCACACATACATTCAGCATCATACCACAGCTTGATCCACCTGCACTCATCGGAGCAGATCTGCTGGTTCGACTCGGTGCCCAGCTGGACACTTGCAATCAAGTCCTTTGGGCCCGAGCCACACCATCCTCTGAGCCTCGCTCAGAAGGCCCTGAACACTTGCTGTCCGGTCAGACCATTCCACAGGCCTGCCGTGCAGTGGTTGAGGCCAGCACGGTTCTGCCCCCACAGGTCAAAGGAGTGCCTGTTCGTCTGACTCTGATGAAGCATCAGAAGCTGCCAGGCACACAGGCCTTCTTCCAGCCATCACCACACTTCTTGGAGCTCAACTTAGCCGTCTGTGGCACGCCACTCTTGGAGCTGAACAATCGTTCTGCGTACTTGTTGGTCGAAAATCCGACCCAGAGTCCTATCCACCTGCCGGCAGGAAAGCCCTTGGGCATGCTGATAGATAGCTCATTCCATGACTTCGAACTTTCAGTCCCCGTGATCGGACAACTTCCGTTGTTCTTGAACGACAGACAAGTTGGTGTAAACACATTCAGTACTTTCCCTTCACAAATGATTACCATCAAGCGGCATGAAGCCCTTCCTGAGGAACCTATTTGCAGTGCAACCTTAGATACTGACTGCGGTCAGTGTCTAACGGTTTTTGCAATAAATACTCAACCCTCTGAGTCACCGGTTGAAAGCCCGGAACATCAGAGACCCTCCTCCTCTGAACCTTATGACGGCTTCGAGGCCGAAGTCAGCCAGCAGCTTGACAAAGCGGATGCGCTGGAGTCAGAGGAGCAGAGAGCAGCGCTTAGAAGCCTGTTCTATGAGTTTCAGTCCATCTTATCCAGGGACTCCCTGGACTGTGGACTCACAAACCTGCACACGGTTCGCATTCCGACGAACCCGAATGCCCCTCCTATTTTTGTACGTCAGTACAAGATTCCCCTCGCTGCTTATGAGTCGATCCAGGAGATCCTCGATCAGCTGAAGGAGAAAAACATCATCAGAGAGTGTAACTCCACTTACAACTCTCCCATCTGGCCGGTTCTGAAACCGACTGGGAAATGGCGTCTCACCATAGACTATCGTGCACTGAACAAACAAGTACCTCTCTCCAGATGGCCTATGATCCATTTAGATCAAGAGCTAGCCAGAGTCAGAGATGCTCGTTTCTTCTCTACGGTTGACGTAGCCAACGGCTTCTGGACCATGAAGGTTGAGCCGGCGGACCAGTATAAACTAGCTTTCTCCTTTGGAAATCGCCAATATACTTGGAACCGCTGCCCCTTTGGCTACTCTAACTCACCTGCAGAGTTCAACATCTTCCTCCACAAAGCCATGTCAGATGCTGCTTCCAGAGGGAACCTCATATATGTCGATGACATCTTGATGAGGAGTCGAACCTTCGAGGAGCACCTGGCCGAACTCCGTCACGTGCTGCAACAGCTCGCTGATGCCGGAGCTAAATTGGCGATTCTCAAGGGACAGTGGTGTCGAACCAAAGTGGAGTATGTTGGACTGCTGGTTGGCCCTAATGGAGTCGAGCCCCAAGCGGGACGCATTAGAGCCATTCAGGACATCAAAGCCCCAGCTAATCTGACTGAACTCAGGAGCTTCCTCGGAGTCTGCAACTACTCCAGGCAGTTCATTGAGGAGTACGCTGAAATAGCGAGGCCCCTCACCGAGCTACTTCGGAACGACACACCTTTCGTGTGGGACAGACCCCAAGAACACTCCTTCCAGTTCCTAAAACAGAAGTTGGCGTCCGCACCCTGTCTGGCTTACCCAGACAAGGATAAAGAGTTCTACATAGAGGCTACTTTCTCCTCTCACTGCCTGAGCGCTGCTTTGAAGCAGAAACACGATCAGGACATGAGAGTTGTGGCATACGCCAGCAAGCCTCTGAGCAAGGTGGAACTCCAGTTCTCAGACTGTGAGAGAGCCCTCCTCTCTACAGTCTGGGCTGTCGAACACTTTCGTAGTTACATCGGTGGACAGAAAGTGATCATTGAAACGTGTCATCAGCCTGTCACCTTCCTAAACAGCCAGCGTCTGCGCGAAGGAAGAGTGTCAAACAGCCGCATTGCGACGTGGATGATGGTGCTCCAAGGATACAACATTGAGGTCAAGTATGGTCAGAACACCAAGCTAGCGCTAGGACAAGGGCTAGCAGGCTGCCAGCACTGTGACTCTGACTCCGTCATGGCCCCCCTGGACACACCTGCCGCAGTCTACCCAACCGCATCCAATCATCGCTACTTTGATGAGAATGTTTGCCAAGGGCTTCCGAAAGTTTACACTGACGGATGCGCCTACCTTCACGAAGGCCAGCTCCGTGCCGGGGTTGGAGTCGTTTGGGTGGACTGTGACACTAAGCAACCAAATCACTACCGGTTGGGCCAAAAGTCTAGTCAGTACGCCGAAATTGCTGCAGTGTTGATAACCCTCCAGCAGGCGGCAGCCTTGGACATCACTCAAATCGTCCTTTGCTCTGATTCAAACTACGCTAGACACAGCTTCATCTCTCACTTCCCCATGTGGAAGGAGAACAACATGAAAAACGCCAGGAACAGAGACGTGAAACACTCGGAGTTATTCCTAGCGTGTGATCTGCTCACCACTGAGAAAGGCATAATGGTCTACTGGAAAAAGGTCAAAGGTCACTCCAGGACCCTAGGTCCGGAGAAAGATGGTAATGACGAAGCTGACCGCCTTGCTAAGCTCGGTGCTGACCAGGGAACCTGTTGGGAATTCAAAGACGAGTGGCTTCCACCCAAGGCTGTTCACGAGGTCTGCGCGATTACTCGTCGCCATGCTAGCCAGGCAGACGAACCTCGGACCGTTGAGGTACCCGTGTTTCTAGGCAGAAAACCACAGGACGCGGACCTAGTCACCATGCAGGAACAAGATCCTGACCTGAAGCTCATCCGCGAGCTTCTCCAAAAGGGCCCGATGCCTGAACAACCGTCACCACCTACTGGCGCAAGTCGAGATTTGGTAACCCTGCATCGTCAACTCACGCACCTGAAACGACAAAACGATTTGTTAGTTTACATGCGTGACGATCACAGCCCGCCGCGCTGGGTTGTTCCACTCGACCACAGAGGAGTGATGCTTGCCTACGCCCACGACACTCCGGTTGGAGGTCACCGTGGAGCAAAAGCTACCCTCGCGTCACTGACAGAAGTAGCATATTGGCCGTCGATGTCCAAGGACGTACACAGCTATGTCCAAGGCTGCCTCGTCTGTGCCCAGTTTCAACCCTCCCAGCCGCTTGCTAGAGCACCACTGCAACGCAGGGGAATAACCTTCCCTTGGTCCCACCTGCAGATCGACTGGGTTGGACCGGTTCCCAAATCGGCAAGAGGAAACAAATATATGCTAACTGTAACTTGCAGTTTCACAAAGTGGGTGGAATGCCTTCCAGCGCCAAACGATACAGCCGTCACAACCGCTGTACTGCTGATTAACCACGTTTTCAGTCGATGGGGACTTCCACTCTGCATTGACTCTGACCGAGGAACTCATTTCACATCCAGTGTAATGACGTCCCTGTTTGAACTTCTGGGAGTGGAAGTGAGATTCCACCTTCCCTATCACCCACAGTCATCCGGACAGGTCGAACGGATGAACCGCACGGTCGTCTCTATGCTCAAAAAGTACGTCTGCTCCACTGGGAAGGACTGGGACGTCAAGCTCCCTCTGGTCCTGATGGCCATACGGTCCACTCCACAGCGATCCACTGGGGTTACGCCCTTTGAGATGATGACCGGCAGACTGATGACTCTACCACTGCACCTCCTGTATCACCCAGAGGATGTCAGTGTTGCCACTGCCTATACCGCCCATCAGTATGTGGCAGACTTGAAAACACACCTCAGAGATACGTTCGCGCACGCTCAGAAGAAACTGGAGACCAACGTAGAAGGCGCTAAAGCCTACTACGACCAAAAGACAACCAGCCGCGAATACGAGGTGGGTGACAAAGTATTCTACTTTCGGTTCGCCCAACCGGCACGCAAAGCTAAGAAGTTCCTGCCCTGCTGGTCAGGACCATTTGAGATCGTGGCAAAACTCTCTCCAGTTGCATACAGGTTACGCATCACCAAAGCGAGACAGGAGCCTGTCTACAAATGGGTGCATGCAAACCAAATCAAACCCTACGTCAAACCATCCCCGCGGGTACAGAGACCAGACTCCCCGCAGGAGGTAGACGTAGTCTCGACATAGTTCTATGCATGGAAATGGAAAGGGGGGGAAGTGCACGTTTAACCCACTAACATGTACTAACCGACAAAGAACCAAGCCCCCCCCCCCGCCGTCATTTTCACTAACCAAGAGAAACTCCTTCCTAGACCGCTAACAGGATGTACCTACTAAAACCTTACAGAGTACTCTGGTACCTACACTAGGCTCTGATTAATGAATCTCTACGTGCAATCAAGACTTTGTCTGAAACCATACCTCAGGATATTGTGTACACACGAGTGGTGAGAGATTTGATGTAGGACCTGCTCAGGGAAGTAAGTTCCACGCTGGACAGCTTGGTTGAAAGTCGTATTTCCCCGTACTTGGTACCACTGGACCTGCTCAAAGATAGCTTGACAGCTGCTACCCCTCTACTGTGCACCTTTCACAAATCCACCTAGCGTACAGCCTAAGTAGTGCAATGCCCATTCACGTTGGAAAAAAAATTAGAACTCGGTTTCCTGTTAAACGTTCCCATAATTGTGACACCTCACATCTATAGGTTTAGGTCGATGCTGAACATTGGTATTTGAAAGGACGGTAGGCATTTCCACTTTGAACTAGAAACCTGACACTCCATCACCTCAACCTCGAACAGCATGACTCAGAGATTGAGATCATGGACGCTTTCCAGGGTTATAACTTTGCCTTCGATTTAGAAATTGACCAACAATTACTGATTGAAGGAACCAAATTTGTTAAGTTCACACAAACCCCGCGTGAACTTACTTTGACGCCCAAGACGCTACATTGACACAGATTATTCAACCTTAATCTGCACATTGGTCGCCCTGGGGATAGGATGGCTCATCACGGCCGTGATTGCTTATTCCGCCTACAGGCGTGTTAAGAAACTCCAAGATAAGATGCACTTGCTCACCTACGGTGTGCCTCGTAACCGCGTTCGGGGAGACTCCAAGCGTGAATGTACCACACCTGTCTAAAGGGGGTGAGCAACATTTTCTTTGTTATTCTGTAAACCTAAGAGTAGTTCTCATTTTAGTCTACCTCACATATTTATCTGAGTGTTGCAGTATGTCACATTCTTTATAAGCTACACACTGACTGTATGACCTAAGAATGTATTTTATGAGACCTCAAGGTTGCTATGAATTTTCTTGGATGTTATATGTTTTTTTTTTTGGGTTTTCTGTATTTTTGTTTCTTACTTGGTCACATATTAACTAGTGGTTATGTGCCGGCCCAGCTCAGTCTGTCAATGACTCTGTCTGACGCACCAGCACATTGTAGTACCTCTTAGTTTTATGGTCCTTGTTTTAGCCCAAAGACTGTCCTGATCCACCCTTTGGACCAAAAAGGGGGGAATCTTGGGACCACATAGGTCAATGCGCGTTTGCGAACTATGGACCTCGTACATCACCGCGTGCTCCATAAACTGAACTGTATGGCCGGCGGTGAGATGCCTTTGTGTCCACTCGTGGAGTTAACCGCCCACCGACCTTCCTCCTTCTACACTACTACCTCTCGCATGGACGACATCATCATTGCGTACCACCTGCGTGAGTGGCTTCTTCTCGTTATGCGCGTTGGGGACTATCCCGTTTCCTATCCTCTTTGTGCCTGACCAGGATCAAAGACCAAAGGCGCCAGGATCCAAGACAAAGACCAAAGACAAAGGCGTCCAAGGAGACCAACGTCCTAAGGGACAAACCCACCTGTGCTTCCGACAATCAAGTCGACCTACGTTCATGAGGAACAAACCCATCTGTGCTTCCGACGATCGAGCTTTGGGCGCGATCCCCGAAACCAAAAGGGGGAATGTTGAGGGTCTGACCTCATGAGGAAATTACTATGCAGTGATTTTCTCCAAAATGACTGTGCTTAAATTGCTCTGAAAAGCAAATAATCACATCAGCGCCAAGAAACTTCATTTCCCATGATGCTTTGCACACGGAAGCATTGTGATGACGTCACCGCCTAGTACCAGAAACACGTTCTGCGCATGTGCGGGAAGCCGTGGAGCTTTTCCCGCGAACTAAGACCATAAATCTTCAGCAGAGACAAAGAAACCTCGTTCTTTTGCCCAGGATACCTGGCGGTAAGGACACGCTTGTCAACGCTCCGACAACTTGAGCACGCGGAAGCTCTAAGTGCCCAAGTTGAGCCCACGGAACTGCTGGAAACTAAACTGCAAGCCCATCAGATCTGCTCGTTTCTGCTCCCCTCCAGCTGATGTTTGAGGACACAGAACTGCGGAGGAAAGCAACAACTCCATCAAGCACGCTGTAAGTTATAACTCAGCACAGAAAGAAACTTTGCTGTCTCTGTCCAGCCCGTGGAGAAACACTCGTGAACGCCAAACAACGGAGAAAGCATCAAACCGACGGACGACGCCGAAAGCTGCGGAGAAACACGGAGAACCGTCAAATCAAAGAGGGAGGGACGCCTCGCTCTTCTGGTGATCAGCAACTCATCTCTTTCTCTCTCTCCTTCTTCTTCCGTTAACTCTATAGTCCAGAATAAGCAATAAAACCGCGCTATTGCTTAAAAAGTAGCTTCGTGTGTTCCTCTTTCGTCCCAAACACGTCCGTCGGGTCATTTTGAAAGAATAAACTGCTTATTGATCATTGTTTGGTATCTTAAAATGGTTTCTGTCATGGCCAGGCTGAAACTAAAAGATATTAATTTGTGATTAATCTTTTGTGTTGTTTCATGATCTTTTGAAATGTTTTGAGTGATTTAAGGTTAAGTTACTACTGATTCTAAGTGCTTTGGAAGTTAAAGTGCAAGTTGCCACCCACACTTTAGCCAGACAAAGGGGTCAGCCATCTTGTATTCAAGACTCCATTTTGAATCCATACACACGCACACACACACACACCCACACACACACACACACACACTACTCCTTTGTGAGAACAAAGGACCCCATTCATACATCCTCCATCACATGCAAACACATCCATCTTCAATCATATCACACGGTTATTATTCATCTATTCCACTGTTTATTCATTTGACAAATTGTTAATTAAATGTTATAAAATTCAGATTTTTGTGTCCAGTAGCTTTGTTGTGTCGAAGAGAAGTCTCTGCTCCGAGGATTCTACGAACTTCAAGAAAGACTGATAAGAGTTTTGGATTCATTTCCCTTTCTAATTAAAGGGTGGTGCCCCAAAGATATCTAAGAATATCTTAATTAATAAATAAATCAGTAAATAGTTCCATATTTACAGAATTTATTGAAGAATCCAAAAGTAAGTTAAAGCTTACGAATTGTTCGCTCCTAATAACCCCAACAAAGGTCAGCTTTACTCACATCATTCATCCACAGTGGTCGTATTCTGGGGGAAAAGCTCCAGTGCTCTTGTTTAAGAAGGTAGAATTCAGCTGGAGGAGAAAGTAGTTTTCTCTGAAGAGTGGCTGGGCTCTCCCTTAGAGATAGGGTGAGAAGCTCGGTCATCCGGGAGGGGCTCAGAGTAGACCCGCTGCTCCTCCACATCGAGAGGAGCCAGTTGAGGTGGCTCGGGCATCTGGTCAGGATGCCTCCCTGGTGAGGTTTTCGGGGCACATCCAACTGGGAGGAGACCTAAAGGTAGACCCAGGACACGCTAGAGGGACTATGTCTCTCACCTGGCCAGGGAACACCTTGGGATTCCCCCGGAGGAGCTGGCCCAAGTGGCTGGGGAGAGGGAAGTCTGGGCCTCTCGCCTTAGGCTACTGCCCCCACAACCCGACGCCGGATAAGCGGATGAAAATGGATGGATGGATGGATGGATGGATGGATGGAGAAAGTAGCTTCGGATTGGCTAACAGGCAACACGGCTCCACCACTGACTCTGCTAGGCAACGTTGATGTTTTATCTCCACAAATAACACAAGCATGAGTTCTCTTGTGTTGCTGAGATGCTAATGCTAATGGTTAGCTTCTTCTAGCTGAGCCGCTAAACCAACAACAGCCTTCCCTGTAGTGAGTCGAGATGAGTGAGTCCATGAGCAGCATGACGTAGATCTGTGAGGATTTTCTAATCCTAGAGTTTCACCGTCTATGTTCTATCAGAAGCTGCTGCAGGAGACAGGTGTAGGAGACCATTTCCATGTTCAGCCTGCATGTTTTTATGTTTCCTAACAAGTCATAATCCCTGCTAACCCTGAAGCAATGCTTAGGTTATTTAAACCAAAAAGGGTTTGTGTGGGAGCTTTGGGAATATTTGGCTTCACATGAATGACGAGCAGAAGAACGTTTACAGTAAGTAGGTTAGTGTGTGAATAACCCCGTGTGTGAGTGTTTGACCACACGTTGTAAAAGTTGCTGATTTAGTGCAAAAGGCCATCTGTGCTGCTCTTTCTGACCTTCATGTGACTGTGACAGCGAGTGACTCCCTCAGGCTGAGGAATCCCATGCAGCGTGTGCCTCTCTGTAATTATGATCTTTTAAATGCACACATGTGCACACGAGTGTTTTTTAAAGTTAAGCTTTGCACAAAAATAAAATACGTTAAAGACATTTACCGTCTAAAAAGAATCAAAAGCAATAAAACTTGTCCAAAACAAACGTTTTTTCCCTTTTCTTCGGCAGGGGTGTTGTGCCTCCTCGCAGTGAGCATGACCTCCTGATTTACTCCTCTGTGCCCACAGCACTTTGTCAATACAGCTTCTACCGCTCAGGAATCAGCAGCACTGAAGGATACAGTCCACAGGCTAGTGTGGTCACCCTGAACAATATCCAAACAAATAACCTGCCCTGCTGCCTCCAATTTACAGCTATCTGACAGGACTTCCAGCTCAAAGCTGTCCACAAGACAACACAACAGGAAAAAAACTTTTTACCTCTCTCCTTTTATGACAGCTAGAAATCAATTCAACTTATTTTTTCCTAATCTAATTGGCCAGTTGGTGTTAAATAACAAGGATATGATTAACTTGGTGAGTTGTGCAGGAGAAGGTAACGGAAACATCACTGTCAAGGTATGCAGGTGTGTGACCATGTTGCCCTACTTTCCACCACATGCTCTACAGAGTTAGTCCCGCCTGCGGAGCCCGTTTTTCTCCTCTCCTTCCCTTCAGAAGGCGAGGGCACTGCCCCATAGCAGAATGACATGTCTAGCGTGGTGGTGTAGTAGTTCCCAGCTGGACTGCTGCTGTCGCAGCTGAAAAGGCGGCCATTACTGCTGCTACGCCCTGGGCACAGCAGCTGGACCAAGAAAGTCTCTTGATCACTTTGCCAAAGCTTTTCTTTTCCTGGCCAAGTCTGATCGTGCTAATTGTAGCTAATTGCTAACTTATAACTCTGGTAGTTGTTGGTATAAAGATCAATAATCAGTAGACATCTGTACTCAGCAAGGGCAGTGAAACTTCCACAGTCCACCCACTGAAATGGTTACTTGCAGCATAAACAAGTGTGAAACGCAATGTTTAAATAACTCTTCAAAATTATGATTGGACAAGTGCTTTAAGTATGGAAAATTAACATTAAACAAAATGGTAGAACTTCATGCATTGAGTTCAGTTATTTAGTCCATTAATTAAAGGTTTTCTATCTAAGAAAACCCGACTGCACCGAGTCACTGACTTGCAGAAGTCTCTGTTTTAAGAACATTTGGTTATTTCTGGAGGACTTGTTTCTAAAAATGTTGTTATCTCTGCACCACATTTTATTTCGTTCTCAGACACTCTTTTGTCAAAGCAGATGTGATTTATCATGCCATAAATTCAGTAACCTGCATTTAATATATTTATTTTATTTTATTTTTTCAATCTTTTATTTTCATTTATTGACATTAAAATAAAAATACAGAACTAAATTGCTGCAAGCCAAAATAAAAAAGGGGACAGAAAGAAGAAAACTTATGTTGTCTTCCCCTTTTAACTAAAATAACATTAATACAAATGAAATAATGATTCTTAAAGAACAATATAGTTCCTGGGCTTGTTGGCCGACACAATCTCAACCCATGAATTGAAAAAGAAAACAATTTACACAGAAAGAAGCATTAAGTTATAGATCTATATACATACACATATGAATACATACTAGTTTTTTTTCTTTCATCCCCCCAACCCCCCTCCCCTCACACATTTATGTAATATTGCGCCTTCTTAGGGTTCTACAACCCTCCAAGGCCGGATTAACCATGTGGGCAGCTGGGCAATTGCCCAGGGCCAGCGCTGGACTGACCATAGGGCATAGCTGGGCCGACCCTTTCATCTTTTATGGGCCGGTGTCTGTTTTTTTTTTTTCTGGCCTCTAGTTGTTGCGGACAACTTGTCCGCGCCGCCCCACGCGACGCCTCGTAAAAGTTGGTGGATTGGCCAATTGGTAATAATACACTCTGGGCTGGACCAATAGCCAGAGGTCTGATGCACCCGCCAGTTGTTTGTGAATCTCAGTAAACAGACAGACGAGCTTTACAAAATGGAGAACAAAAAACGGAAAGGAGGAGCGGAAACTGGCCCTTCAGGCTGATGCTGGCACATGTGTTAAAATCTCACAGTTGTTTGGTAGTGAAGGTTCAAGTAAGATCAATTTAGGAAGTGATGGAGCCTCAGCCCAGCGACAGGTTGGAGAAGAAAAGAGGGAGGAGGAGGAGAAACCCGAGCCGGTGTTGTGCCATAAATCGACTCGCTGCCGAACAATGATTAGCCACCGTGGGATCGTGCACGGTTAGGGTAATAGCATTTCTAGACGAAATTCCCCGGGATTTCGCCCTAAAACTCAGCATATCTAGCAATATGGACATTCAGAAAGCAAAGATAACCTCTTCCGGTACTTAAATAGATGTTTATCGCGGATATTAGTTTTCCCAGTTCGGAAGTTGTTTTAAGTGTTGCTATTTATCTTAAACGTTCACAATGAGGATATATTAATCCTTTTTGCAATATTTGCGATTGAAAGATGGTTTGTGCCACAAACTTTGTGGTAAGACCTGGCTTTCTTTATGTTACAGCCTTGATACTAAAAAAATAAATAAACAATGTTAAATGGTGCCCTGTATTGAATGTAAACGTCGTATAAATGTAAATAAATTATTCTTCAGCGATTTGATTTTTTTCCCTTTCCTTTCTTTAGTCCACTTGACATGGAGCCACAGTTAGTTTGGGGTGCATTGTTACTTGAACAATAGTATTTAAACTGATCAAGCTTTGGCTTTAATGACACTGTGTAGGTTGCTATCTATACATTACGTTGCTCTATTTAAAAGTAACAAGATAAAAGCACTTCAGCACATAAAATTAAGATTGTCACTTGCCAAATAGACTACACCCTCCCGTTTACCTATAAGAAACGCCTCAAAATATCTTTAAATTCTTTATTGATGATTTAATTGTAGACAACTAAAATGGCATTTTACTTGCCAAAAAGTGATTGAATCGCTAAGATTTTCATGGAGGCTAAAATTGACCAAAAAAGGGTTTTGTGTATTATCTGTTGATGTTATTGTACTCATACTGTCTACTGTATCATCATAAACACCCCAAAAATGGCACACACAAAAAAGAAGTCAATTTCCCTTGCCAAAAATTGATTACAGCGTCCTGGTCACGTGTAAAGAGTTAAATTTACCTAAATATTACTTTATTTATTATCTCTTGATGTTATTAGTCCCATTACAGGATGCTAGGTGTCTTCCACATTCATAAACACCTCAAAAATGGCAACAAATGATCATTTCCCTTGCCAAAAATTGATCAGTGTCCTGGTCACCCATAAAGGCTTAAATTGGCATAAATATTACTTCATTTATTATGATGCTGGGTGTGTTCCACAATCATATTCGAATAAACATGAAAATATTCCGTCCGAATATCTGTTTCTTGTTATAAATATAACGGCTAGAAGGATTTAAAGTTAAAATAGGAGAAACATTTCAAGAAACTATTGTCAATTAACCACAGAAATAGGGACTAATAACATCAAGAGATAATAAATAAGGTAATATTTAGGTAAATTTAACCCTTTACTAGGGTTGTCACGGTAACCGGTATAGCGGTAAACCCCGGTAAAAAAGTTGACAATAAAAATAACCGTCCAGTTTTTAAAAAACTAAATTATCTCGGTGGGTTTACCGTGGCCGCGGTTTCGGCGCGGTGACCCTTACCAGCCACCGTCGCTTCAGCTGAAGTTCCCGCGGCGCGCACACGCACTTTTTAGTTTGCAACGGCACCAAAACTTTGAAGCTGGAATAATGGCCGAAGGAGGAGACGGCAGCGCCCAGGACATCCATCAGCCCTCAAAGAAGACTAAATCGGAAGTATGGGCATATTTTGGATTTCTGAAAAATGCTGAGGGACAGTTAATAGAAGACGGCTATCCCGTTTGCAGAACGTGCAGGAAACAAGTGTCTGCAAAAGGCAGCAACACTTCAAATCTAATGGCACATCTGTGTGACCATCACCCACGTCTCTACAGCCAGTGCAAGGTAGGTTAACATTAGCATTTTAGCTTAAATGCATGACGTGAGGACTTCTGGTTGAGGGAGAATGCAACGAGTCACTATAGACTGCAGCCGCAGCGTCCTCTGCCAGCATTTAAACCGTGTCACGGACACCCTGTTGCTGGATGAAGCATCTTATTTGTTGATGATGAAGAGAAATATACAATTAGTTCCTTGTCATTGATTTGTTTACTTATTTAATGCCATTGAATACACTACACTATGTAACATTTGGATTTGATTACATAGTGTAGTAGTTATTTTAGTCATTTGTTTAAAGTGGATATTTATTTTAAATACATATTTTTTAAGGTTGACTTGTACAGCGCTCAAGTCAAGTGTGGACTGGAGTTTTAGATTTTCATTTTGATAATGAAGAAAACAAGTATATGAGAAAACAAGTGGTGTTTCTTTGATTTGTTTACATATTGTTTATGTTTTGAATGTTTGGATTTGTATCATTTAAACCTGCACTGACTACTGTAACATGTTCCAGAAAAAGAAGCTATTTGTTCCTTTACTTGTGAAAAGTTGCACTTTTGCTAAGGCTTTGTGTTATTTTAGGTTTAATAAACACTGTTAAACCTTTTCAGAACTATTTCAGTTTGTGTAGAACAGGACTATCAATGCTTTCTGAACGTATGCAACACCGTTTAAAAAATACCGCGATAATACCGAAAACCGTGATAATTTTGGTCACAATAACCGTGAGGTTAAATTTTCATACCGTGACAACCCTACCCTTTACACGTGACTCCCCAGGAAGGGTCGTAACACCACTTGCCTCATGCACATAAGTGACCAAAACAAAGCAGCATGGAGACACTCCGTCTCCAACCACCTCTCAGGCAGCAGCCTGCACTCCCAAGTTCTACACGTCACCAGAACATAACCAACCAACACAATAAAAGCAGTGTTATACAAAATGGAAGGCCTGTAGTGTTTATTCTCTTACAGTAACAACTTATCAATTTTTTGGAGGAATTTATTTGAGATTTTCTGGTTTTTGTTAATTGTGCAATAGAAAAATAATCGCTAGATTAATCATCTAAATAGTCATTAGAATAGTCGACTATTCGATAAAATAATCGTTTACCCCCAGCCCTACTTTTTAGAATACCGATAGGAAGGATGGTGTAGGTTTACGTTTATTAGATTGATACATAAATATTACCAATAAGAAAGTGTAAGTTGGTGTGTCAGAAACAGCGTAAGGCTTAATGTCTTTTCCAAAAAAACCAGGTGATGGGCCGGTCTCCAATCAAAATGCCCGGGCTGAATTTTTGTCCCAGTCCAGCCCTGCCCAGGGCCCATGAACTCTAAAGGGCCCAGGGCAGCAAGGGCACGAGCAAAATACTGTAGGCCTATCTGTAACCTCTCACTTTATATTAAACTATGGTGACCGTACGTCCGGTTTTCCCCGGACATGTCCACTTTTCACTCTCTGTCCGGGCGTCCGGACTGGGGGTTCTTGAATTGCTGAAAATGTCCGGCTTTTCATCCAGGAGCAGGGATCGGATTATGGGGGAACTGGATATCCTACACATCCAGGGGAGCCGGAAAAACGTTTTCCACCTATATTACATCATTTATGGACTCTTCTGAGCAGAGAGCACAGAGAGCGGCACAGCGATGCTCCAGGCTGCTGCGTCCAGCGCACGGTCCATTCTCAAAGTGGCGCAACCAAAAAACTATAATTAACACACGATGGTTCATGTCCGCACATGTTCTCTACTTTCTGTCTTATATGTGCCTGAAGCGCTCTGCTACTGCGGAGCTCATCACCTGTGCTGCGGTGATGTCACCTCACTGACGCAGCATCGAATCGCGCTCTCCGCTCTGCGGTCAGGAGATCTTTGGTCTGCTCAGAAGTAACTGATGAGGTGAAAAAGTAAGAATCCAGGCAGCAGATTTTCTGGAGAGTTTAGAGGAGATGCAGGAAGATGAGAGACAGACAGGACAGGAAAATAGTTAAATAAAAACAAGAAAACAAAACAAAAAGTAAAATGTAGGTAGATTTATCTCCACTACACGTTTTTACCTGTATAAAACAATAAGTTATAAACATGTAATATTTATACATCTGATACAATTCAGATCACCTTCAACACTCTGTCGTTACCCCCCCGGGGGTAACGAGAAGTTACCACAGTTTGAATAATTGTAGATTTAACCGTGTTTAGCACTTGTCACAGGGAGAGACTAGCTTATTTCTTCCCGGCGTGCCAGCCCTGTTTAGATAAAGGTGTGGTTCACTGAAAAAAACTTTTCTAATTAATATTTCTGATTATAATCGGTCACTCAGAGTTTTTCATGCAGGCTGAACATGAAAATAGTCTCTTCTGATAGAAAATCGATGGTGAAACGGTAGAAGTTGAAAAGCCTGTCAGATCTACATCACACTGTCACTTAATATTCACCCATCCTGACTTCCAACAGGGAAGACTGTTATTGGTTTAGCAACCCGGAAACAGCAGAGAACGTCTCAGCTAGTAGAAGCTAACCATTAGCATTAGCAGCTCCACCACGCAGCAGATCTCCTTCAGGCTTGTGCTTTTGCAAAGGTTAAACATCTACGCTGCAAAACAGAGTCAGTGGCAGAGTTGTGTTGCTGTTATCCAATCCGAGGCAAGATGTCCAAATATCAGGAAACAAGACTCCAAATCCTGCTGTCTGAAGCTACGTTGTCCTGCAGCTGAATTCTACTTCCTCAAACAGGCGAATCAGACTTACGAGACATTCATTCTTAAAAGAGACCACTGCAAACATACAAGTGAACCCCATCTTTAAGGTAAAAAACCTGGCATGCTTATATCTCTCCAACCTTATTACCCGTTACGGGCTGCCTTGATCTCTGAGGTTTGCTGAACACCCGCTCCTTGCCATACCCAAGGTACAGAATAAATCCCACAGGGGGCAAGCCTTCTTACACGCTGCCCCAAAACACAGGAATGACCTCCCCCTGCATGTGAGGCAGCCCCTTCTCTTGCATGTTTTAAGTTGATTCTCAAGACCCATTTCTTTAATCTTGCTTTTTAATGTTGATTTAACTGTATTTTGTGCTTTGAACAATGGTTTTATTGCATTTGGCTAAATGACTTCTATTTTATCTTGTATTTTGCTCTTGTTTATACTTTTCTTTGCTCTCCCTGTTCAGCACTTTGGTCAGCTCCCATGCTCTTTTAAAAATGTGCTATACAAATAACCCTGGGGTGGAATGGAAAGGCAATACTGCCCCTGAAGATGCCGACACCACCAGCTGTCACAACAGTATTCGTGCTAAATAGGTGTCACTAATTTTTCAGGACTTATTGCTCTATAAGCATTGGTATGCATCTTTATGATGCACCAGCACAGAATGAGGTGCAAATGTCTCTTTTTGAGGACTTGGTTGAAACAAAATCAGGCACAAAAATTAGCGCCTATGATAGGTGTGATTTATTCCAGCCTTGTGGCAATATGTGTCTTATCTTGGTCAAACGTGGTAGCTGTCCAAGTAGATTGACAAACAGAGGAAAAGCAAGTGTTTCCTGTCAGTTACTGTAGATGATAAATATGTGTCCAGCATCAGAAATATGCTGTGGGCAGTGAGAGGAGGCTGCCGCTTGTCACTCCACCATGTTGCTGTGATTAAGAACTTCCTGTGGCTCTGATACAGTTATCAGCAGTAATGTGGGAGGCTGACGGATCAGACACTGCAGCTCAGCTGATGGAGTGGTTCAGCTCCCTGAGCACTGCAGCTGACATTACATTAACACTCTTTCCAGAGCAGAGCTGGGTACACAAAACAACAACAGAAGTTCTTTGGCAAAAGGCAAACTCTAGGAATATAATGACACTCACAGGAAACCGTGATGAAGGCTGGAAACTATGCTTCAAATCGCCTTTGTCACTCTTCCATATGCATACCGTTTAGCTGCCCCTCCCCGTTTCCCTTTTTAGTTTCCTAAATTCTTTGAAGTTGGAATAAAAGTCAAACAGTTTTTCGTGTTTGTTTTTTTGTCAGAGCAGTTGTTCGGGAGCCTCGTCCGCAGGCAGGCTGTGTGCACGTTTGAAAAGAACTAACCGGTAAACCACCGTATGATCTGATAGAAGAGACGCAGCACGGTGAATGCTGCATTATCAACAGGACTACAGAGGCAGCCATGTAAATATAAATGCTGCAACACCCGCCTCAGAATTCAACCGCTGCTTTTACAGCAGAAGAAACAAGCCTCTGAGATGTTCTACTGAGCTTCTGGTTATTGTCCCCCATTGTCCTTTTCTCATAAAATCCTGTGTAATGTGGTACTTTGCTTCCCAAGCCAGTAATATTACAGTTATAAGGCTGGTTTGAAACAAGTACAGTACACAGGTTAAAGAAGGGAGGAGGCTGTGCATCACTTGGAAAATAAGTTTTAGCCCCAGCGGTTTAACTGGTGGCAGAGTTCTCGTGTCTAAAGCCCGGCCTGCTTGCTAACGGTGTATTCTCCACACCAAGGAGGGTTTTCCTGATACTCACTCTTTTACTGTTACTAACAGCGAACAATAAAGGACACGACAAGAGCAGGCCTGCAGGTTTAGCTGTCAAGGTAGCCATCTTCTCTTTATCTTGGTCTCACCTGTGTCTCGGACAGTTCAATCCATCCAGCCGCTCCTGGCTTTCCACAGTGACATTCGATTAGTGGCCCAATTACCAAGGCATTGCTTTAAGGGCACTTTTTTCCCTGGCTTGTGTCAGGGTGAGGGACCCAGACACAGACCGAGGAAATTCAAGACCAATGAGTCAGTAGGCAACCACAATGGGAACAGGGACTGGTTAATGAGGAGATCGAGAAGAAAGTCAATTTACTTGGGTCCATAAAAACGAAGAACTTGTAAGGCTGGAAATTAAAGGGACATTCCAACAAACCAAATATTTTACATAGAACATAAAGACCCTACAATTATTGAAGTTATTGATTATGAATATTATGAGGCACTTACTTTTTTACTGAGACATGTCACAAAAGTCTTCAGAAGTGAAGAAAACAAGAAAAACTTTCTTCTATTTTTCCCTCAATAAAGTTAAAGTCCAGTCTTCACCCACTGGTGAAACTCATCCCTGCACCTGACCCATCCCCGTGGGGAGCGGTGAGCTGCAGCTATGGCTACGCTTGGGAACTATTTGGTGGTTTAACCCCCAATTCAACCCCTTCAAGCTGAGCATCAAGCAGGGAGGCATTAGATCCCATTTTTAAAGTATTTGAACCCTGATCTTCCAATCCTAGGGAGGACACGTCACTAGGCCACTGAGAAGGCCAATAGACATTACTATTTACTGTGTCATCTCAAAACCAACCAACTCGTCTGGCCCACACCAGCTGACGCAACCACATAACCCCACGGGCGGTTTCATCTAAAACTGTAGGTGGAAATCAGATCCAATTGTGATCTGGTCTGGAAGCTTCTGAGAGAAGTGTTCAGACAGACGGCTCATAACTTTTCAACTAATGTCCAGATGGGTCAGCGTTTATTAATAACAAAGAATGTGTTCTTAGTGTTTGACGATCCTGAAGAGAACAAGTTAATCCCAGTGACTGCAGAGCAAAAACGCTGCAACTCAGTCCTGACTCGCTGTGAAATGTGTTAAAAGTCACCTGGTGTATGATAAGTGTGACGTTCTACAGTCAGACACAGAAACACTGAAGGGAAAGACTTCCAGCTTTAGATTCATGCTACTTGCTCAGCTTTGAGGAAAAGGATCCCAAAATATCCAGGAAATAAAGGCCGTCACAGTTTCCTCCACCATCACCTAAAGCTGCTTCCATCAGCCGAGAACTGAAAAACTAAAGACTTTCAACCTCTAAAGAACCTCGCTGGAACATTTTCAGATCTGGCAGGGATAACATCCATAGTGATACCCGCTTGTCCATGCAGGGTTGTGGGGGGCTGGTGCCTATCCCCAGCAGTCTGAGCACACAGGCAGCATCCACCATGGGCAGGATGCCAGTCCATCGCAGGGCAACACAGAGACGCAGGACTAACAACCATGCACACGCACGCACGCGCACGCACACACACACACACACGCGCACGCACGCACGCGCACACACACGCATGCGCACGCACACACACACACACACACACACACACACACACACACACACACACACGCGATCACCTAAGGATAATTTAGAGACCAATCAACCTGACAGTCAGAGTTTTAAGCGGGAGGGAGCCGGGGAGCCCGGAGAGAACCCACACACGTGCAGGAAGATCATGAATCATTTATTTAGAATTCTGATGTCACATATTTCAAAAGGTGATTCATCCTAAAACTTAAACTACACCAGAACATAAAAAATGAAATAACTGTTCAGTTACAGTAACCTCTGTTCACTATCATTCTAATTGTGAGGCACATCACAAGCGGCGCCACACTTTGGCCCTGGTTCCAGTCGTGCCCTGCTGAGTGAAAACGGGACCTACGGAAGTTTACTCTTGCATGTACGCACCAATACACACACCTCCGTTTCTCACCACATTTGCAGGGATGTAATTTAGCGTATGCTGCAGCTACGGCCAGACACTTGAACAGGTGGGGCTGAAGATGGTGTGAATGGCTCGATGCGCTGAGCGACGGGGGTGACACCTTCTGTCACGGTCTTGGGAGGAACTTGAGTTGGATCATGTCCTGGTCACTGCTGATTTCAGGGACTGAGGTATTAGAGAGCTGGGATCAGTTAATCACCCAGTTTAAACCTGATTGAGCTCCACTGGATCCTTCTTATGTGGTTTGTCCTTGAGCCCTGCTGAGCACTGAGAGCTGGTTATATCACGCTAATGCGGCGATTCAAGCAGAAAAGAACGATTCTCTATTTTAATCAGGATTTGTTATGTTTAAGTAACAATTAGTCCTTTATACATCCTTTGAAATTACTCCAGTAAAAAAGTCTTCATGATAAAGTGGAAAGCTCTTCTGATGTAGACAACCCTGAACAAAAGCTGTGCTAAGGGCAGGATTAGCCCACGAGAGCTCCCCCACGTCCAGCACTTGGTGACATGATAAAGGACTCGTGAGAAGCAGGGGGACTGATCTTTGTCAACAGCAGCCACTCCTGATTGTCTAGCCAACCAGATTGAGCCTTGATGGAGGCTCTAATGGGGAGCCCCCCCGGTACCCGGGAGGGGGGGGGGCAGTAACTTCGGCTCTTGTGGAGTGACAAGAGCTAATGCACACGTTTGCATCATGCTCTGAATAATGCTAATCCTGTCACCCCTCCACATAACGAGACTCGGGTGGCTTCACGCAGCATCATCTGTAACGGTGACAAATCCCAGCGTGGTGCAAATTAAAACAGTGTACACGATTATTTTCACTATAGTGTACCCCTCCACTGACTTGTGTATCAATAAATGTAGCTAAACATGACTGGCTTAAGAGACCGATACATGCTCAGCTATAGCACGGTTAGTCTGACCGCAAACATCAGCACACATATTCTAACACTCCATCACACACAATGTCCTCGATTCGGTTTAAACACACACACGCACGCACGCGCACACACACACGCACGCACGCACGCACGCACGCACACACGCACACACACACACACACACACACACACACACACACACACACACACACACACACACACACACACACACACACACACACACACACACACAGTCTTTTATGCCTTTTAAACTAGTCCCAGAATCCCAGCAGCAAGTCCAGAAGACGGTCTCTGGTCTTGGTCACTTGTGAGGTCTGGGCCCCCCAGGCCTCCTTCATCACAGCTGCTTCTGTCTGGAGCGGTCTCACAGCGAGGCCTCCTTTCAGTTTTAGTTTCTCTGCAGTCTGCAAACTAAGCCACCCAAGGGAAGTGGAGGCAGAGATGAACACTCCAGTCAGGGCATGGTGGCAAACATACTACAAGCCATCCAGCCAGGGTTAGTCTCTCTGACAGCACAGTGATGACACACCAACATGTGGCACATCTGGCTGCAGTCCGCGTCGGGAGAGAGCACAGCCAGCTGACAGTCCCCGTCTCTAAATGAAAACTGCTGTTTGCTTCTGCTGAAAAGAGTTTTATCTTGACCGTAGCAAAATAATACGTAAATTACCCTGGAATACTAACATTTGACCCGAGCGTGTCCCTGCGCTACAGCATTATGCGGCCGGTAGGTAAACATAACTGGATGATGTATTGTTTTGGACAGAGATTCTAGCTTCTCTCCATCTTCCTTTAGGGCAAACGCAAAGCCTCGGCCTCGCTGCGGTGACTCACCCACGGCCATTTTTACACCTCGACACCTTGGCCTGATGAGACAAACCATGCATGATGATTATGTGTGACTCAACAAGCTGCAGGAGCACTGTGATGCCAGCACAGTGCTCCTGCGTGAACGTTGGTAATGTGCCTGTCCTTACTCAATTCCCATTTAGCTGGTCGCTTAGATGTTTGACCTCAGAAATAGGCATGGCAATGACAAACTTGGCGGCTCTCGTATTAATAAAGTATGGAAAAAGGCGTCGTTTGAATGTGATTATTAGACTAATGCATTCGATGTGATCACGCAGGCTCTTGGGTGATGAGGAAATGGTTTCTTTAAGACTCCACACTGATAATTACACCGACATTAACCTCTGCCTCTTTAATTCAGGACCTCATAACAAATCATCTCAGGTCGCGGACCTCTTAAAACATTTCTTCACCCTAGTTTTGCGGGGTGGTGAAAACACAGGCAGAAATCCGGTTGTGGCGGATGCTTGCTGCGTCTTTATGATGCAGGAGCAAAGCTCGGCGTATTTGTTGCCTGCAGGAACAATGTTCCTTTGTTGCACCGCCAGCTGAGGATGAATGCGTCCGATTGTGAGTTTTCCAGTGAGGACAGGTTTCAGACTGGCACAATAATTAGAATACCTCAATTGAAAGGGAAATAATTAACGCATCTGCTCAAGTCTCACACTTAATGACCGTGTTCTCTGGGCTCATGTAGTGCTATTTGGATGTTTGTAATGATGTGCGAGGGCTCAGGGACGAGCTCTCACCTTCTGCACCCTCTTCTTCTTCTTGTCGCACAATCAATCTGAAACGAGCTGCTACCAAAAGGGAGCATGGATAATGGCAGGCAGTAAACACGTCAGAATGACAAGGATTTACACTAATGTGCACACACGTGTACACACAGGGGGATGCATAGCCCACGGTATCTCAAGGTTTTTAGCCAGTGAACTAGACCAAAATCTTGCCTTGCAAAGTTTGGTCTGGGGACGCTCCACTGGAACCTCTGCAGCCCCTACCAGCATTGTGGCTGGCCAATCACAGCTCTCTATAGTGGTGTCAAACCCATAGAGTGCTGTGATTGGTCCACAGTGGTGGATCGATCACAGCACTCTTTCTGCTTTGTTGACCAATCACAATGCTCTATCTGCTTTGTGGGCCAATCAGGGCCCTCTATTCGTCTGGTGGGCGGGATGATGCAACAGAGTGGAACAAGATGGCGGAAGCTCATTTGAAAAGGCTTTTGCATTAATTTTGGACTATTTGGACTCCAGCTTTATTAGAATCAGGAGCAGATAGATGTATTTAAGTACTTTATTTAGAAAAAAAGGATGTATTTTATCCTTCAACAGCGGACTGCTTCGTTTAACATCCGTTGCGGTGAGTACGTCACATTGTTCATTGTCCAGTAGCATGCGGAGAATGTTTGAAAGACAACGGTAGAACCCGCCCCTCGACCGAGAGCCGTGAGTGGAGCGTTGCCAGAGTAAATAATATATTTATTTAGTCTGGCTTGCCAGGCTACACGGTTATAAGAACATTCATGAAGAACGCACTCGAGAAAATCCATTTCACTACCGAATAAGCTTTCATGAATCCAGATTTAAATGTTTAAGGTACCTCAGGTAGAGCTCTTTGCATGCGCGTGGTGGCTTTGCTGCACACTGTCATCAGCCTGCTGGTAGGCGTGCACTCAAATTCACACGTACAAGCTGAAAATGAGGCTGTCACTTCCAATGGCGTCAAGTAGAGTAACCGAAGACATACGATTTCAAGTGAGGAGAATACACTGAAACGGACTGCTGGGCCCAAACATACACCAAATCTGCCATAACATTAGGACCACTGATGGGAAAACCTTGGAGTTGGCATTCGCGTGGATGTTAACACACATTTCAGCTGCACAGGATGATCGGGCAGTTGAGTGGCAGCCTGGAAACAGAGGGGGACATTCAGACACTTGACAAAATAATCAGCCACATTTGGGATTGACAGACTGCATTATCTGGCACTTGAGGTTATTACTTGTCAGTCACGTTTGTCTGCTGGGTTTGTTTTGTTTACTCTCCAGCGAACCGCACGATGTTCAGTTTTAAAATCACCAACTTGAGCCCACCTTCAAGCAAAAATACATTTTCTGCCGTCGCACGGATATTGCATCCTAACATTACCTGTCAGCTCCCACATACACGTGTAGCATTTCAGCTATTAAACGTCGCTGTTTTAAACATCTCCCCAACTGATCCTATTCTTGTCCTTTGGACATAAATAAACCCAAGCCGTCAGACATTTCACGCTGTAAAAGTGCCCTGCTCAGTGTAGCATGTCGTCATAATCTGAGCAGGCTGCTATAGACGCTTACTCTACAGATTATTTCTAATCTTTCCTTCGTTGTAAGGTTGATATCTTGACTTTATTTTTAACTGAACAAGACTAATTCTTCTTGTGTGGATCTACTTTGCAGATGTTATGCCAATATTTCCTTGCTGATGGACAGTAAAGGATGTTTTAATTCTATTCTACTCTATTTCTATACTTACTTTTATGCAATTTAATGGAAATAGAAAATCGACTTGCTGGGACTGCCAGTGAATTAAAGACTGATTCTCTAAGGTGGACATAACTTGTTTGGTTGTAAACATCAGAGCAGAAAATCAGCCCAAACCTCTAATGTGCTCCGGTTCTGGCAACATTAAAGTCAGAAGTGAAAAATTCAGTGTTTTTCTGCCGTGGTGTGATCGGTTTGTTGTGCAGCCCTGCAACTGCTCAGACTTTTCACTTCATTTCTTTTATTTTGTACTTTTTCCTTTTTAAATATGATCGGCCACATGCGGACCGAACGTGAGAATAGTCTTCTGTCCCCATTTCCTGCGTTAGCCACTGATAAAAATAGACGTGGAAAAGCTCGGGTCAGAAAAAGTCACACAGATCTATGTTAAACAGAAAATTTCACATTCATTGACTTAGCCATCTTGGCTTGCGTCAGGGGAAGGCTGCTGGTGATTTTTGCAGCCGGGCGAGAGCAGAGCGTGTCTCGGCTAGCAGAAGCTAGCCATTAGCTTTAGCCTTTCCACAGCATGGCAGAACTTTTTCAGGGTGGAGTTATTTGTGGAGACAAAACATCAACATTACAAAGCAAATGGAGGCAGTGGAAGAGTCGTGTTGCTGTCATCCAATTGGAGGAGAGATGCTTGAATATCATGAATAATGTCCCCTCTCCTTCGCTAACTTCTACTTCCTGAAACAGGAGCTTCTTTTCCCCCAGAAGGTCTCACAAGGTACTCATTCCCAGAGATCACGGCAGATTTACTGAAATAACAAGTGCACGCCTTTTTTAAAATCAATTTTTTGTGTATTTGAATTTTGATTTAAAAATCCATTTTATGTTTGTAATGTTTTTTCATTGAATAACCTCTGTGTGTTAAACCTGCCGTATGAATAAAGCTGCCCTGCGTAAAAATACTACAACTTTTAATTTTTTGCATTTTGCTGTTTGAGGAATACCAACACACACATTTAGTTTTCTCCTTGCAGATTTAGTTTTGACAACATGCAAATGAGGTTAATTTATTTTCACTACAAGACACAAGAGAACCAACAGAATAGGCAGGAAAACACATTATTGCTTAAAATGTAAATTGGCAAGAAGGCGAAACATCAACAGTTGTAACATGAATTAAAGCTCAATCAAAACTAATTGTTTTATCTTTTGGCAACAAGATAAATGGGCTTTGAGTGCACCTCTGCATATGTGGGAATATTTCTTTGTCTAATAAAAGAGAAACAAATAATTTTTTTTCTGTAATAATACTTGACATCAATATAGCACAGGATGCCCTTTGGCTTTGTCTGATTTGCATCTAGATAGCTTTAATTATGAGTAAAAGTCAAGTTTCTCGATTGGATTGGGTGGCGGAGAATCGATTGGAAAGCATGCATAATGACAAAGGGCACAGCACCACTTTCCATCAACTTAAAAACCATATCAGGGCACAGCAAATAACCATTTCAGTGCACCGCGGGTTGTGTGAACAATCGCTTTAACCATTTGTGGTCACTGAAAAGCCGGGAACAGCACACTTTGACCTAGAGTATATTTACTCTTATTTTAAATGTTCTAATGTGGATCTACTGTTTTCTCCAACACCTCCACATGTTTCACAATTTCTCCATTTAGCAATGACATTTCAGCTTATATAAAAACTCCCTGCAAATACACAGTACATGATTACTAAATTTGTAGCTCAAAAATCACCTCTAGAGCAGCGTTCCAGGGTTTCAGTTTCAGAAGTTGGGGCAAAATGACAGATGAGACCAAAAGGTATTTTAAAAAGGCAACTTTCAGATAAAAGGGAGACGTTTTCTTACAGCTCAGGTGGAGTGATCTACATTATTAGAGCTGAAAATAGCTAAAGTAGTTTAGCTCTGCAAAAGGACAAAGAATAACTTCATAAATGTGCTGTTTTTTTAGCTTGATTTAAACGTAGCTGAACACATTTTTCAGCCGACAATCTGAATGAAATTAATTGTCTTTCTGCATAAAGACATACAGATTTATAAAAGTAGATGCTGAAGGTCCATGTGGAGGGAGCTCTTGCTTTGAGACTGCACCTGGACTTTGGCATAGTTCCACGTGTAACCTGAATGCAGCACAAACACCATTTCCTCCTGATCACAGAGCTTAAAGCAGATGCGAGCAGCTGTGCGTCCTTGCCTTCGCTGGCTAAACCGTCTGCCTCCACAAAGCCTTCTGACGGTCACCGCTTTATAGAAATCAGACATGTTGTGTGCACATCAAGACACAGCTCACAACAAAGAGTGTTTCCCACACAGGCCATCTGCTAAAACCAGAGCTGAATGGGAGTAATGGAGAGCAGGCGGAGGTGTGCAGGTCCACGAGTGGCACGAGCCTCCAGGTAACAGCAGGACAGATGAGAATTAATAATGAATAAATGAGTGAAACTTTCACTTTATGCAACATTTTCTTCTATTAGTAATGTGCTGAAAGCAACGTTTCTGTTCTTTAACACGACCCGTTACAGCTGGTCGTAGTTACAACACGCAGCTGTAGAAATGATCCGACACAAGGACTCACTGGTGACAACCAGGCCCCCACAATGCGGCTCAAAAATGGAAGCAATCCAGGAAGTACCAAAAATTGCAGTTCCACCCTCATCCACTAGGGGCTGGTGTCAGAAGTGAGCAAATCCTCATTGACTCCCATGTTAAAAATACCAATTTCACAGCAGAAATAAACATGTTTACAGCCTGGTACCAGAACATGTTTTAGGTTTAAATGATCTAGTTTACACTCATGACAACTCTGAGGGGGGTGAATGTTTTCTCGCTCTTCTGTTTAAGTGTATTAAAAGCCTAAAATTCTGTATAATTAATGAGCATCAGACCCACGTGACCACAGAGCTAGCTCCATGGAAAGGCCTCAGTAGAGCCTCGGTCTGGCCTGGAAACTGCTCCGGGATTTTGAGTCTCTGTGTGTGTGTGTATTCTTGTTTGGATATTTTTTGTGCAATTGCTGGACAAAATGACTTGCTGTGGCATTAATTGCACTAATAGAGCGTCCAAGGAGTCTCCACTTCATTGTTTTCGGTAAGTAAAATTATATTTATGTATTTTAGGTCACTGCCGAGCTGAGCTTAGATTTTAACATGTACTGTTTAACCATGACATTTAAATGTAATAGGGTAAAACCCAGTGCATTTAACATAATGCTGCACTTTAGAAAATGGGTTGAATATGACATGTTGGTGGAGCTGGGTTCCCACTATCGGCTTGTGGAGCTCTTCTCCCCTCCCCGCAGCTCAGCGCATCTCTGTCTGATCGCGGCGCTTGTCTGCTGTGCGGCTGCCGGCTTGTGGAGCTCTCGGAGACCTCTGTGTTCCACCCGGTTCTCCCCAGCGGTCAGCCCGGCGTATCTCTGCCTCAGAAGCTCTGGTGTTGTGCACAGTTAACTCCAGTTGTAGCTAGGTTGCTACCTCCGTTAGCTTAGCTCCCACCTCCGTGTTAGCTTTGGGTTAGCTTTTAGCTACATCGCTTCAGTTCGACGGGTGTCGTCAGTTGATCCCAGCCTTACAGCCCCACCCTCAGCTCCTCCTCTCTTCCCTTTTGTGGAATTGTCTGGGCTTGACGGAACCTGTGACACGGTCAAAATGGCGGTGGTGGCCACCTCCCATTTAGCTTCAAAACCGTGTTATTGGAGCCTATGGAAACCCATTGTCCAATATATGGAAACCCATTGTCCAATATTTATATGTCGATGGTGACAACACAAATAACACAAACATCTCAACTCTCACTCAGACCAAGGTCATGTCTCTCACAAGCAGAAAAACCTTTGAGTTTCTGAGGTAAAGTACATCTTCTTCTGTCAGTTTTGTAGTTTTTATTTATTTATTTTTGACCCCATAAGCAGCACAGTGTCTCAGCCTCTGGGCTCTTGCATCAGGTAGATTGTTTCCAGCCCACTTCACGAGCGTATGGCGCGCCTGCTTCTTCCTGATGGACTGAATCAGGACGCAATGGTTTATTAAAAATCGCCAACACTGCTGGCACAGGCAGGAATGATTAGTGAGATAAGCGAAGGATATGAGCCTAATGGAACAAGAGGTGGCTCACTGAGATTAAAAGCCTTTTCCACATCGCTGCCATTTTCCCTCCAATTCTGAAATTCCCTTAATTGAAATTCTTTTAATTTTCTTTTTAATTTTCTCTTCAAAACCCCTCCTGGAATTGCACCCTGAGATAAATAATAGACTGAGGTATAGCAGCCAGACAATTTATTCTTAAATCAGTCAGCGTGTCATCCTGCAGCTCTTATATGAACTGATTAAAAGTGCTTTAACTTCCCATAAATATTAAAACTTTGAGACCGATTTCAGTCAAAAAGGGTCTTTTCTAAAACGATAACCAGACTCTGTCTATGAATAAAGGTTTTAAAAAGGTACAAAAAGCTTCTTGTTTTTATTTTCGCTTTAAAGTTCAACATTTGAGAAAGACACACAAAAGAGCCTAAAACTGAGTTACTTAGGAGAGCCTTGAGTAAAAGTGCACAGAGAACAACATTAGTCCACTCCTACTTGTGCTGTAAACAACAACAACAACAAAAACTCTGAACAGTAAACTTGTCAATAACCTGCTTAGAGAAATACTTCATGGCAACAGAGAAAAGGAAATGGGGGGGGGGGGGGCTGCTGCCAGTCAAAAGTGAGTGTAGGGCTCTTGCAGTGTGATACCCTGTCGAACGCTGAGCAGTCTCTGTGGTTTGTAGCCCAGGCCTTCAGAGAGGCCACGGTGAGGATGAGAGGCATAAATATGTCTCTTCTGTCAGAGGAAACCACAAAGCTGTCAGCGCAAGCAATCTCAGAGCTGCAGTACAGCGCCCGGCATGCAGAAAAGAAGTTTGCACCTATTTAGAGTTGACTCTCATTGCAGGAGCAAATCAATAAATAACATGTAATGTAACACTTTGTGTACGAATATGAAATATTCATGTTGTCTTATCAAATTCCTGCTGAAACACTAAATCAGTAGCTCACATCCTTTGTAGTGAGGTTCTGTGGAAGGTTATGAACAGGTAACGTCTCACCTGTCTCAGATAGGTCTTTATAAAAGAGGACATGTTATGATTTTATCTTTTAAGTTATAATAGTTCAATGGTTGATACAAACATGTTCACGAAGTTCTTTGCAGAACATCCCTCTCAAATAAAGCGACGTCAGCAGTTTTATTCCTGACAGTTTCAGTACTTTCCAGAATGAGCTGTTTCAGGGCTCTGTCACTTTAAGAAAACAAGCTGGAGCTGGCCACGCCCACCTATGGTCCATCTTTGGCTGCTAAAGCTGGGAAGCGCTGATATCTGGGAGGGGCTCAGAGTAGAGGTGAGGTGGTTCTATTCTAATTTTCTTAACGTTTGGAGTGTTTATAGCAGCATTAGAGACAAGTCAGTACACGAGGATGCAAAAAGTGAGTTTTACACGTGTCCCCTTTAAACAACCTCAGTTTGTTGAAACAGGGATTAGTTTTGACCAGACCTAGGCACCAATGGCTAACCTGGGCTAGTCTAGTCCAAAATGGCTAACCTAGTCCCAAAACGTAAATAGTAGTTGATATCATCATCATCATCATCATCATCATCATCATCATCTCCTCCTCTGTGACAAACTGCTACAAAGCATAGAAGAAAAAATATTTTAACATTTAATATTTGAATAATTTAATATTTGAATAGATCAATTGGAGTCTTCAGCGGGGATATATAACCCAATATCTCTTTTTATTGATTAGGCAGGGACATGTCCCATTTGTTTACAAAAAGGGGGCGGGGACTCAAATAGACTGCAGCCAGCCACTAGGGGATGCCATTTTGGACTCAACTTCTGTGTTTCTTTTCTTCAACATACATGTCAGAGGGTTCGAAAACAGTTGTTTTTACAATGATAAGAAGTTCGCAATATATGAGTTGTTTACATATGAATATCTGGAGAGGAGACATGTGACGGAGCCAAGTACCTTTGGTCAGAACCCGACTGCAGAGAGAAGGTGTATAAATCTAAATCTGCATGAACTCCCAAACTCAGGTAGTTTTAAAGCAGCAGAAATCCAGTTTGGAGTCATAAACTCATCTGTCTTTCCAGAATGAATCTTTCCTTCTCAAGATAAATTTTCTCATTGATCCATCTACTATTCAGTTGAACAGAAACCCATGATAAAAATCTGAGCTACCTCTCTAAACATCGTCCTAGCTAGTTCCACGAAGAAACCGTCTTCCTGTTCAGGCCAGATGGAGAATTTCCACTCTGGCTCTCTGCAGTAGTTTCAGACTAAAGTGCGTCTGAAGTCTCAGAGCTGACGTCTCAGGCTGAATGTGGTGGTGGTCCAGCTCCTGGCTGGCTGATGAAGGGAGCGGAGATGAATGGGGTCTTATCAGGTCACGTTGATAGAACTCAAATGGCAAAGCTTTTCACAGATCTTCCTCAATCGGTCTGTCAGATGGGGATGAAAAGTGCCCACGCCGAACATACCCTGTGTTCATACTTTAATGTCACTCAGATTGCCTCGACAGCACCAGACAGAAAATGGGTCATTATTTTGCAGTTTTTAAAGAGGGCTTGTGTAAACGCTGTCCCTTCAGTCTGGAGCCGGTGTTACAAAAACAGAGCGCTGCGAAAACATCTGAGGAGATTCGATGCAAAGAGGATGTGTCAGAGATGGAGGAAAGAGCTCCTCTAAACACGCTGTTTGGAGTTCAAGTACTCTGTTTGTTCTGAAGGTCATGGCTCAGTCTGTCTGTCTTCATTACATCCCGTCTTGTTTTATGATAAACAGAACAGAACCTCAGACTGCGAGTGTGAGAGCCCGACTGACAGCGTATTTAATATTTGTTATGCTTTGAACTACAGCACAGGGTGCATGCACAATCCCTGCCCGAAGCCAAACTCAGCCGAGCCTCGGAAGGCATTTCATCAGTCTGAATTAGGATGCCATTACACCGGGACGCACACAAAACAAAAGCAGGTGTTGACAGGAATACTTATCACATGTCAGCAAAAATACGAGACGGGTTCAAACGCCTCTATTTTCTTACTGATGTTTTACTTTCTTTTGCAACAGATAGGGAATCAGAGAAATTGTCTAAAAGTTTGTATTCATCAAGTACGGCCAGGTCTTCATCTGAGTCACAAACTTAAAACTCCTTCCATAAAAGTAATAAAAACGGAGTCGTGTGAGTTTGGATGGCTGCGTTTGTGTTTTTTGTCATGTTTGGAGATGAATATCAAGGCTGATGGCACTTTTGTGAACTGTGACCACAAACTGCCGCGGTTTTCAAACTCTGGGTCGGGACCTGCACTGAAAAAATTACTTGTACCATTGACTTCATTTAATTATGGAACGTGGTTGAACACAAATGATTTTCTTTTTCAGGAAAATAAACAAATGAGGTTTTCTCATTTAATAAACATGTTGGTTTTGTGTTGATGCAATGTGATTGAAGCAAGTCTTTATCAAAGGTGTGGTTCACTTGTTGGCCTCTAGTAGGAATGAATGCCGTATAAGCAGTACTCCGGTTACAAAAAGACCTGGTGTGTGTTTCAGGATCTAGAAGAGTGCCGGATCAGAGGAGAGCTTCAGGTGGTAGGGTTTGGAGTCCTTTTGGCTAACAGCAACATGACTACCACTGACTTTGTTTACTTTGCAGCACTGATGTTTTATCTCCACAAATTACCCAAGCCTGGAGGAGCTTCTGCCATGTGGAGGAGTTGCTAATGCTAACAGCTAGCTTTTACTAGTCGAGATTTTCTCTACGGTTTCCTGGACACTGAACCAACAACAGCCATCCCCCATCATCAGTCAAGATGGGCGAGTCCATAAATGTTAAGTGGCAATGTGACGTAGATCCGTCAGATTACCAAATCCTAGAGTTTCACTGTCTGATTTCCATCAGGAGCTAATGCAGGAGATAGGTGTAGGACAGGTGAATATTTCATATTCAGCCTGAATGAAAAACTTAAGTGACCGATAATAATCAGAATTAATCATTAAAAAGTGTTTTTAAGTAATTTGAGCTCAACAATTTTAACACAAATTCCTCACTTTATTCCAACACTATCCTAACACTAACCCTAACTTCCTCAGTATCACTCTGAGAGGAATAAATGGTTTTAGAGAAGAAGAAAGTAGCGCCTCTCAAGATAAAAGTCACGAGGCGCTTCACAAGAACAAAAAATGTAAAAACATTAAAAATAATTTAGAAAATGTTTAAAAATATATTGAAAATGAGCAAAAAGAGACAATTGTGATTAAAAAATGTTAAGAGAAAGAGAGAGAACAGGAAAGAGGGAAATCAGTGGATCTGAAAAATAATATTTTTTTAATTAGTTGACTTACTTTTAAATTTGAAATTTGCCCCCGAAGTAGCTGCCAGCTTCTGATCTGCCGTCCTTTAGAAAATTCCACAGTGTATTCTGGGTAGTTTGTTTTACCACGGCTAGGCTACAAGACACCTGTATCCTTGCTCAGCTAGCTAAACGGCCAACAAACGGAGAACACACGCTTCGGTAGAACATCAACATTAGAACAGGCCTTGGCGGTTCCTGATGACATATCTCCTAGGCAACCAGGGCGGGGCCAAGACATCAAGGCGAGGTTGCTATGCATTGAGAAGCACCCACTGCTTGCTTGCAACTATTTAGGTATCTATTGCCCCCTAGCACCAGGAAAAATACACACCGTCACTTTAAATGCTTTCCATTCCAACTCCAGAGTAAAACTAATCTTTGTTTCTCACATTTCCCCCTCACTGGTATAAATTAATTTCTTCCTTTTAAATGTGATAAATAAGTAAATAGTTTTAGTCTTTTATATGTAAGTGTCCAAAGGTTCTTGACAAGTATTCAGACTTCACTTATGCAACATTTTTTGGTTTTGAAAGCAATAATTAGCAACATTGTGTGTTTGCATACACTAAACTCATCACATAAACACAGCCTGACTCCATCTGAATGAATATTTCAGTCAGTTGAATACTTTTCCTGTCCTTTCACCGATGAGTCAGCGTGTTTAGGGAAAAGCATCACAGCAAAAAGCGCTGACAGCTGAAACAGTTCAATGTCTGGGCTACTGAACTGCTTTGTACAGCAAATAACATAATCAGTATGAAATAAAAAAACATTATCCCACATAGGTCAGCTGAGTTGATTATTTTAGAGCTTTTAGACATGTTTTCTTTTTACCAGCGGCTGGTTATCGGGCATTTTGACCAAAAACAGCTAATTCCTTGCTAAAGGACGAAACCCTCGGTACATTTGTTATTCAAATACATGAAACTGCAAAAAAAGGACAAAAAAATACATAAAAATAAACAATTTAAAAACAACATAATTATAAGCAAACGTTCTGTGACTACAGAAATGATTTGAGATGAGAAACCAGTGGGAGATTAGGTGTTGGAGTCCGTTAAAACTTTGCTAAAAGCCACTAATACATTCATTCATTTTCATAAAGTGACATTTTCACAAAGGTCGTAATTTTAGGCTTCAAAATAGTTCTTAACACAGCAGCTCGGAATCATTAAATTTTCACTCTGATGACATTTTAAACAAATGTTTGAGGCAGATGTCAGCAGAAATGTAGGCTGGCCTGCCAGACTCCTCCTCTGTTTAACTCTGCACAGAGAGAGTCTGGGAACGCTCCTATTCAAATAACCCCGCCCCCTGAGAATTCCAATCAGCGCTGAGCAGCGTACGTCACACACCACAACGCCGACTTTGTCATGAACATGGTGACTGAAGAGGAGTTTGCTGCGGCTCTTTCCTCTGTTCTAAATGACTTGAACACATCTTTAAAACCACAAGTTGAAGCGCTAAAAGCATTTCTTCCAAACAAAGACGCTGGCGCTGTCGCTAGACTCCATTTTTTACTACAGCTAAAACACTACAGCGTCGCGGACGTCACACACAGCGACGCTCAGTTTGTCATAAACAACGAAGGCAGCGGCGGAGTTCGCTGTGGCTCTTTTCTGTTCTCTGTTCTAAATGTCTCAGAAGTCTTTAAAACCACAAGTAGAAGCGCTAAAAGCGTTTCTTCTAAACAAAATATTGATGTTTGCGTCGTTGCCAGACGCTATTTTTTACTACAACAAGAAAACTACCGCGCCGTGCGGTACAGTCGGGATTTCCGCCTTTTTTCTGATTGGTTACTTTTGAGCTGCCTAGTCCCGCCCCTCAAGTGCCTCTCTGCCTGTGAGTGACCAGACTCTCTCTCTGTGCAGGATTATGGGCTCGACACGCGGGAGGCCACAAACGACCGCGATCAGCGAAATTTGTCACTGTCGCTTTTATTCCCTGACACACGGGAGGCGATCCGTGGCAGCGGCCAGCGGAGAAGCCGTCTACGCGTTCTGTTCCATGGCGAAATCTAAACTTCCGTTGTTTTGATTGGCTGTGTCAGGTTGGAGGGAATTAAGGTTATTTAAGCGGTTCAGAGTTAATAAAGCGGTAGATATGATGTTTCACAAGGTGCTGCTAGAGTTATGTGAAATCTTACTTCTGATTTTACTATAAAACATAATAATAATCAACTTCTCCTCCATGTTTGCTCGGATATGTGCGGAGCATCCTGTCCTCTCATTGGTCAGTGAATGAAACCTCCGTTGATTGGTCCTCGTCCGAGCGATGGCGATGAAAAGTTGAAAATGTTTCAACTTTCTGGGATCGCGTCGCTGGGTCGCACGTGCATGAGTGCAAACTTTCACACACACGTTTTTCGCGTTTCGCTTAGTAGGAGGGAGACCCGCGATTATCGCTTTGTCGCGCTTGTCTCATTGAAAATGAATGGAGGAGAGGCGATGTCACCTCCCGTGTGTCGAGCCCATTACACAGAGGACGAGTCTGGCAGGCCAGGCTAGCAGAAATGACTGTCCTGCATTACCGTCCCCGGGGATCAAAGAAGAAATGAGACCACGATCTAAACTTTCTGGGCTGAGTGAGTAAAGACAAACATCTGATGGAAAACCTACATAAAAGTGTTGGAAAAGTCTAAGAGACAGGCGGGATCATCAGTAGGGTTCCCATCAGAGACGAAATATCTGCAGTACGAACTTATTCTTTGAGGAAAATCTCGTCTCAGTTGAAGGGTTGCCTTCCTCGGATGAGACGGCAGAATTACTTCACATCAAAGACAGAAAAGCTTGCTAGATTTGCCAGAATACTTTGGCTTCGTATTCTTGAGATTAGATTTGAAGTCCATCAAAGCTTTTATAAAAATAAATAAATAAATAAATAAAAAACCAGTGGTCTTCAAGTTACTGGGTGAGAGTGCCTCTTATTCGCTAACTGTGAACAAATCTAATCCAAAGACTTCATGAAAAATCATATTTTTACTTTAGAAGTCAGGAGAGACATATCAGTGATACAAATCCCCTTGGCTTGGAGTTGTAGAGATGAGCTAAATTAAAAAGGATTTATAGAGAATCTGCTATAAAGACAGAATTGTTTACGCAATAAAATATATATCTTAATAGTGATTTCTCTGCATTTTGACAGGTTTGACTCTCCATCACAGACCAACTTATCCTCAGTCTAAATGAACTCATGCAAGCAGAAGTGAAGCAGAAACCTGATGGCAGCCCTACTTTAGCTGTGCTGGTGGAGCTGGTGTCCTGTCAACATTCGGCACATAAATAGTAATTCAGTGCTCCAGGCAAGGAGAACACAGGAGTGTACTTGGGAGCACTCTGCAGGGCGACAGCTTCTTAACGGCCTCGGCTGAGTGAAAAATTGCAAACACTGAGAAACGAGAGTGATAGGAAGCCACGGGAATGTTAGCTAGCTTTTACAGACAGCTGTGAGAAAAGCTGGAAAAATCTTTTGGTCAAATAGTAAAGTGGAAAGAAGATTTTTATGCTGTTGGAAATTCAAGATTTTAAAACAGTCGAGACTAGAATGAGAAAGCACGTTTACAAGATTCACACAGGCATGTTTGATCTGAAACTGAAGCTGACTGAAATATTTTACATGAAAATAAGGTCTACAACAGAAGGAGAGCAGGCCTTATGCCTTTAATATTAAAACTCTGCTGGGTTGAGTCTTGGTTAGCTCCCAACGGGGCAGGAACGCAGACCCAACCAGCTGAAATAAACAACATTACAGGAGAGGAGGGAGCCAGCATCAGATACTGCCCAGAGAGAGCGTAACAGAAAAGGACTTGTTCTGTCACAGCGGCTCGTTGTGATCGAATGCCACACGCTCTCTTCTGACAGTGTGATATTGGCTTGGCATGAGCTTGATGAATGTTTCAGCCATAAGTCAGACAAAGCCCTCTGCTTCCCGGAGCAGCACCTTCTAAGATGTTTGTGGCGGGGCGTAGAGACGTGCACATGCACGGGAAATAGACCGCTGTCTGAAATAGAGTGAGCAGGGAATTCCATTTCAAATACGTTTTCCCTCTCCGAGTCTGCATGCAAGCCCACTTGGAAAATGAGTCAAAGGCAGTCCAAAACACGCCGATGCATCCTCGTGGCTGAGGCTGAAGAGGAAAGAAAGGAAGGGTGCAGCGAGGTCGTGCAGCAACCTGTCCGAGGGCATGTGATGACTGATCCCTGACCACCTGGCTGCCTGCCAGGGTCAAGCAATTAATGCAGCCCTCCTCTGATAATTTCAGACAGCCTGAAGATACAGCGGGCCAGGAGATGGTGCCCAGGTAGGGAGCGCTGCACGAGGCAAAGATGAGACAGCTCGGGTGAAGGTTCAAGCTGGGGTGGCATTGTTAACACACACAGCTGTTTAAAACATCAGAAAATGTTCAACGATTGTCTTCATTATTTCTGCATTTGCATAGTAATGTGGCATAAACACGCTGGGTTGTCTTCAGGCACCGTCGCCTCTGCCCAAAGGTTCACCAACTTCGCTTCTTCAGTGCAGATAACAAGTCAAACTTTTTATTCACAGGGTGGCGATGTAAGCAGGGCTGTGAGAAGATGATGGACTTATCGCCTCATCTAAGACTGCAGGTCACTCCAGTGAAATAAAAAGAAACAAAGAGCTGTGCATTAAATGGTCTCATTAAAATTCTAGTCATGGAGACTTCACACCATCAGCACTTCATCTACCATCTTTCACTGTACCATTCACTCTTTACATGCAGTTGACCTCAGGGGGCTAAATTACCACTGGAGCCCTGCTGAGTTGGGACATGCATCTGTCTACGGAGCGAGTCACAGTTTCACAAAGACGAGTCCTTGCCAATCAGCACTGGTGAGGATCTTGAACAGTGTAAGTCAGTCAGTCGGACTGGAAAAAACAGGGAAGGGTAAACCAGCTTTATCGTGGGGCTGTTCGGCCATTTATCAGGGCTCCTGGGTCATGTTGAGCCGCAGCACAGCGTCATGTTATGTAGAGGCTCAAAGAACAGTTTCTAATTGTAAAACTGTTGTTTTAAGACCTCTATAAGATGTTTTGGCATGCCACAATAATGCCTGATGCAAACAGCTCTCACCCTGCATCAACAGAAACCCCCAGAACTCAGTAAATAGGTCATACCAACCACTGAGGTTAAACATATTGAATGTTCTTGGTTTTTAGAAGACATCTGAGCTAATTGTTGCTAAATTATTGATTCAATGATTTGTATTGGAGTCAGATGTATTTACTGGACTTGATGGGGGCCAGTGACGTGACACATGCAAACATTTCCCCCTCTTTTATACCTCTTAATTGAAGCAACCCTTACCTTTGAATACAACCTTGGGCAAAAAAAGTGCCACGATCAAGTAATTTATGCTAGGAACAAAGCATTGACTTTCAAATGCACTACTGCCTGAAGCCAGACTTTGAGGCTGATTTGATGCCCCTTTGAGACTGAGAGTTATGGCCCATTCCCCCTAATCACATGCCAGAGAACATGCAATCATACAGCAACAGCTAAAGTAATCACAGCGGTGGTCCTCACCCTTCTCTCTGAAGCGAGCAACAGCCCATACAAAATCAGTAGAGCTGGTCAGTCATGGAGATGTGCTCCTCATACAAAAACAGGAGACCACCGTTCACACCCACTGCATGTTTGTTGGTGGGGTGGTGAGTAATGATCAACAACGGCTGGTGAAAGAGCAGAAACCACATGCAGCTCTGGGGATTTTAACAAGGAGGCTGGACATGACGCTCAGTGCCTTTCTGAGTACGTACACACACACACACACACACACACACACGCACGCACGCACACACACACACACACACACACACACACACACACGCGCACACACACACACACACACACACACACACACACACACGCACACACACACACACAGCAACAATTACAGGAACATTGACCCACATGTTGCACAAGTGTTGGACAAAAAGAAAAGTGTTTTTCTACAAGAGCTGAATGAAGATCACGCCTCGGTGCTCTGGTGGAGAAGCAGAAACGTTTTAGATGACTAAACATACTTGAGCTGTAACGAGTGGTTCTAATGTTAGGATTTTGAGCCACTTCCTGTTGCCTTTTCTGGTGAATGGCAGTATTTCCTGTGTAAGGCTTGAATCCGTGTTCTACGGTTTACTGGTGGTGACACGCTGTGAAAAGCATCTTTGAGGGCATTTCAATTCAGTTCTCAGTTTTCATGCATGAGACGCGTTTAAAACATTTGCAAGACGGATTTACCCACAGAGTTCTACACAGTTAGATTAAGATATGATTAAAGTACTTTGAGACTACACTGAAATAAGTACATTTTCAAGAATTTTGCAATATTTCATGGTTGCATCATGTGCTCCATGCGACAGAATCATGCATTAAACGTCTTTAAGTGGAACTTTAATTAAAAAATAAGATTTTCTTGCCATGTTGTTACCTCATGGCTGAGTAATTTTACATTTTCATACTTTCACAGTGAAATAAAAGTAAAGCAAGGTCAAGAAAAGATGACAAGCTTTGACAGAAACAAAATCTTCAGAATAGTTGTAACAGTTTGCTTTTGAGTGGGGTGATTTCGTTGTTTTTGAGGGTTTTAAAGCCCAAGTTTACTCATATTCTAGTACATTTACAGTGGTCTCTAGCTGGAATTAATGCCTTGTAAGTCATCCTCGGGGGGGGGGGGGGGGGGGGGTTTGCTTCTGTTTGAGGACGTTGAACTCAGCAGGAGGACAAAGTGACAAAAGACGAGACAGGAAGTAGTCTTATTTCCTGATTTTAGGGCATCTCGCCTCTGATTGGACAACAAGACTACTCTGTTTGCTCTGGAATGCTGATGTTTTACTTCCATAAAAAACACAAACTCTTAAGAGTTCTGCCGTGCGGTGGAATTTATGCTAATGGTTAGCTTCTACTGGTCGAGACGTTCTCTGCTGTTTCCTGGATGCTAAACAACAACAGCCTTCCCCATCTCAAGCCAAGACGGCCATTAATGTGACTTAAATCTCTCAGGCTTTTCAAACCCTAGCGCTTGGCCGTCTATTTTCTCTCCTAAGCTAATGCAGGAGGTGGTTGCAGGACGCACTTTTCACATTCAGCCTGCATGTTAAACTCTCAGTGACCAACCATTTCCAAAAATAAGCCAAGAAGTGTTTCTCAGTGAAGGACGTTTGTCTGTGTCATTCCTCAGCTGACACAAATCTGAACAGAAAAGTATTCACTAAGATTTATTTGGTACTAAGGTACTATTTTAGTGAAATTGCTGTTGATGGAAGGATTATTTATCTTGTTTTGCCGTTTCTGTAAAAGGCTGAGTTCCACATTAAGCTGTCTGTAAGAGACAACACAGCTTCGTTTAATGAGTTGAAGAGCTTTTTACACACTAAATAGATCATTTACCAATATTTTATTGGTGCTATTGTGTAACAGGATGACGCCAGTACCAGTTAAACTGAGGAGCTGTACAAACCTACTACCATGTGTCCTTCTAGGGGAGCCTGTGAGGACAAAATGCATTTACCAACAAGTGGTTACAAACTGTTGCCATTCATAAACGTTTACCTCTTTGCTTGTTGCCAGTGACGGAAGGGAGTCTGATGTGCTTATCGTTTTGCTGCAGTTTGAACGATCTGACAAAGTACTCATTCAAAAATGGTGCTCCCAAGGATTTTTGACCCTAATGGCTTTCCATTACTAGGGTCTTACTCAAACACAAACATCCTACTTGCTTGCAATGATTTTGGACGCCCTGCCTCCTATCAACAGCAAAAACACACACCATCACTTTAATGTCAGAAATGGTTTGATGCAAATTTTGCGACAAGAGGTTTAGCCACAATATACAACATCAAGAGCACGTAAATATTCCTGCCTGCCATTATAAATCCATTATTTTACCTCCCTATGCATAATCATAAACAGGTATACACTATCTGATTTTTCAAGTCAGTGTGCAAGTCATTGTAGTGAAATTGCTAACCAGGTTAATTGTGCGTCTGAGCCTTTATGGCCGGAGTTAGTGAGTGGTGATAACAGCTGTGATGGCTGTCGTCTCCATAAAACAGCAGAAGGGATTTTGTGTGTGTCATCTGAACTTGAGACGTTCACTGGGTCATATTTGAGCGCACGCACGCACGCACGCACGCACGCACACACACACACACACCACCACTCTAAAGGTCTCCACGCTTCAGCGTGGGACACATCAGCGTTAAATTGTGTTCAAATAGAGTGAATGAGCTAGTTGGAGTTTGATGAGTCTCCCGTCCTCTTCTGAACTGATAGCTCGACCCACTCTTGCTTTATCACCGTGTGCCAGCTTACTCTTATCAGTGGCACACTAAATCAATTAGCATGTCATTAAGATAGCTTGTTCCAGCACAATAGGCATGGAGGGAGGGTAGGGTATCTGCAGGATACTCAGAGTGAGCTGAACTCAGAGGGCGTCGTATCTGAGTGTCCATGTGTCGGCGTGAGGTGGGCTCTTTATTTCTGGGTTAAACGGAAGTGCGTGCAAGCACCTGTACATCAGAGACAACAGTCCCACCAAGTACCAGCAGGTCTGTAACCATACAATAAAGTGTTCAACATGGTTTGGAGTTACCACGAGGAATCGTTTAAACATTGTTCAGTAATCCTGCATGACAGCTAAATGTATTACATTTAAATCTTCATTTTAGCACCTTCAACTGATTTTTCATTACTTTATGTCAGATGCAATCAGTTATTAGACCTACCTTGCATTCATCCCATGTTCTTCCAAAAACATCAACATTCATTATTAATCTCCAGAGCCAGAACAGAGCACTCAGTCACCTTACACGAGAATACGGTGATCATTCTGCAATTAGCAGAAGTGACGCATGCACCTCGGTCTCGGCTATAGATGGGGATGATAGTCGTAATCCCCATCGGTGCAGAGAGGATTTCTCTCTGGAGACGAAGCTCCATCAGACCATTCCGATAAACACAGAAGCATTTCTGGCTCATGATAAACTTTCCTTTATCTCTGACAGCATGAGCGCTTAATCAAACAGCCTTTTCCTCCGTAGATAACACACCAAGCAAAAAATGTATGCATTTAAGAATAACTTGATGTTGTGTTGGTTGAAGATCCTTGATATAATACCTGTCATCGGTTTAAACTGAAACTGGAATTACTTCTGCAGACTCTCCGGAGGTCAAAGCAATCAAAGAACACGTCTCATTATCCAGACGGAGCCAGATAGTAAAACTCCCAGATCATAAAAACACCATTTGACTTCTGTGAGTTAAGTGTTCACTAATGCATTAGTGAACGTGGAACACACTAATGCCAGAACAGCAATTCTCCAACAAAGAAAACCAATCACACATTCATAAATCTCTCCGGGGCGTTTTGTAGCCAAAGCAGGCGTCCGACGGGGCGTCTGAGGTCAGACTGGGCATCTTATAGGATGTAGTACAGTGTGTGTGTGTGTGCAGAATACAGTGTTGGGTCGTGCTCTTGGTTTCTGATCAGACCGCATCTCCCTGATGCTCTCAGTCACAACAAACAATTCAACGGGACTTCAAAAGACCACTGCTGGCTTTGAACACCCTGCCAGTTACACCGAAGCACACCAGGGTCCTGCAGGCATGCGCAGACAAAAGTCCGCCCCCCTCTCGGCCACAGGCGCAACATTTGGCGATGACATGTGACCGGTTATTAAACAATTAAAACTGAATGACACTGTGCAGCTAGAGATGAAAAATGACTTCTAAGTGCAAGAAAACTAGTTTTATTGAGTTTTTTTTGCAACAATCTCAGTTCTGCGGTTTTAAGACTTGGATATTAATGGAATTGGTCTCTGCATGAAGCTGGGTATAATAACAATAATAACAGTTATATTGGTAACACTTTACAATAAGGGTCTCTTTATTAATGCTGCTTAATACTTTATTAATGCTTAACCATGTTATACGATGCATTAACATGCAGACCCCCACCTGGCTCGTTGTTCTAATCTTAGGACTCATAATAGTTAACAATACCAGTGATGTTAATAAAGGGACCCTTTGTTTATTAATGCTTAATAATGCACTCAGTAATGTTAATAAAGGAATTCTTATTGTAAAGTAGTAGCAATATTTGTAAAGCATCTCAGATATTAAGATATTTTAGGTTGAAATTTGGATAACACGGAGAAACTTTGTAGAATTCAAGAAAAAACGGAAAAAAGGAAATTACATTCTTCCTCTTCTTTATTATTATTATTATTATTATTATTATTATTATTATTATTATTATTATTATTATTATATTACTGTATGCATCAAATTTGCATAGTAAATGGCAACAAAAATTGTGCTTTTTAAAAAAGGTTTTGGGTAAAAGAATCCCTCATGTGCTACATTTTACAATAATAAGTCATATATATATATATATATATTTTTTTTTTTTTTGGGGTCAGTTAGCCAGTGAAAACAGGAAGTCATGGCATAAAAGCTGCAGTAAACCAGTTTCACCATAACGTTACGTTATCGTATGAAGAATTAATACAAAAAGGTTTAAAAGTGAACTAAATTGTAGCTACTGTGTAAAGTTGTTTGTTATTGTTATTTACTCTTTCAAATGATTTGTCTAAAAAACTTATTCATATTGAAATGCTTTGTTGACCACTTAAACCAAAGGTTTTTTCCACTTGTTAGTCAAATATTATTTATGGGGAAGTAAAATTATTTAGTATTTATGTCATTTAGAGGAAACCAGTCTGCGATCAAAACGGCTCCTACATCAGTCTCAGAATCATTTGGGGGGAAATGGACTTTGAATAATTTTTTCTTGGTTTTACTGACACATTTATTGCAGCACCAACCAGAATGTAAAGTAGGTGATAAAACATATTATGTCTGGTTTGTTTGTTAATTTAGTCGATTAGATAATGACATCAGCGCCAAGGTAGCACACGACACCGATATGCATTAAAATAATCATTCAGTACTACGAACAGTCACCTGGGACTTATCAGTCTCTGGCCTTTGAGATAATTACATGAATTATCAGGCATCCTAAACGACAGACCAGGTCAACAGATCCCTGACGGAACAGAAAATGGGATGTAAGCACCTGTTTTGGGAGCATCACTGGCTCATAGGAGCTCTTTTTATCAAAGCCCAAACCAGAGTAGAGGTGAAATCTCTACACATGGGTTCTGTCCCAAGCAGCAGCGAGCAGCAGAGCCTCTCAATCTGTCTCAAGTGTTCAGACAGTGTCGGTAAAGCCGAGCTGCCGGCTCCTCGAAATGCTTCATTAAAACGCTTGGCCTTCCACAGCACGCCCGTGGCGGCCAAATAAAGTGTCAACCCACATTTTTCATCTGCAGATTCAACCTATGTACGCCCAAATTAAGCCAAATTAGGTCTGAAAATGAGAAATAAAGGTAAGCCAAATGACTGGGGAGGCATGTGAGCAGGAAGAACCAGCTCTGCTCCGTCTGCAGGACTGGCTGCGTTGGGTTCTCACTGCTTCAGTATCTCCAGACCTGTTTGGCATTCATAAAGAGAGATTAGTCTTCTGATATCTACATATTACCATTTATTTATTCTTGAGGAACACACATGGAAGCAGAGTCTGACTTTCTTTAATCTTCCATCTGCTGGATCTGAGGGAGCGTTCTTCCACTCAAGTCTCTCTAGATTAAAGGATGTGAAATCCCCGACCATGGTGAGGTGTTTATTCTGTTACAATGGTGAATTTCACGGGAGCGCTGGGACCCTTTGTGCACTGGCAAGTGCATCATGGCTACACTTGGTGGCGTGAAAGATAAACTTTCTGCTAATCAATCACCAAGTGTGACCTCCCTTTTCCATCTTCCTGCCTCGTCCGGCATAAATACAAGATTCTCAGCCCACAGACACCTTTTGGGGCACATTTCAATCAACACATAGCTGCACATCAGCAGATGCCTGTGAGGCTACAGCCAGCCAAATTCAAATGCATCTTTACTGGACGACACAATTGCACAGACACATATCGTTGCACACAACATCATAATGTTGGAGAGAATGAGTCTGTGGAGAGCGCTGCGTTGGAGACTGTGGTCAGTGCTCTGTTACCTCCAGTGTGTTAGATCCTCAGCCAGCCCATTGTGGTGACATTCAGCCACAATAGCACAGTATCTTCCCCAAGCAGACCCCTTATCATGGCCCTGGAATAACTCGTCTCTCTGGACGCCCACAACACCGACGCTTTGGATGTGTGTGCACAGAGCTCGAGGTGAGGGAACAGAGCAATCTGGTTCTTTTGTGTCAGTCACGACAAACGGACTCTATAACTCCTGCGTTGACCCCATCTTACAATCACTGTGTAGCTGACAGACAATACTGAGGCAGAAGGAGAAGAAGAAGAAAATATCATTTCTATAGCGCCTCTCAAGATAAAAATTACGAGGAGCTTCACAAAAACAAAAAATGTAAAAATATCAAAAAGCATTTAGAAAATGTTTAAAAATATATTTAAAATGAGCAAAAAAACAGACAATTGTGATTAATAAATGTTAAGAAAGAGAGAGAGTGAACAGGAAAGAGGGAAACCAGTGGATCCTGAGGAAGGTGGAATAGGTGGGGAGAGCAGAATAAAGAGAGAGAGGTGAAGAAGGTCATACAAAAGCCAGCTTGAACAAGTGAGTCTTCAGCTGCTTTTTAAAGGAGACCACTGAGTCCACTGATCTCAGGCTCAGGGGGAGAGAGGTCCAGAGTCTGGGGGCCACAGCAGCAGATGATCTGTCACCTCTGACCTTTAGCCTGGTGCTGCACAACCAGTAGGCTTTGATCACTGGACCTCAGGGACCTGCTGGGGGTGTAGGGACTAAGAAGATCACCAGTGTAAGATGGTGCTTGTCCATGTAAGGCCCTATAGACCAGAACCAGGATCTTGAAATGAACCCTGAAGTTGACTGGCAGCCAGTGAAGCTGGAGGAGAAGCGGGGTGATGTGGGTGTGTTTGGAGGACTTGGTCAGAAGCCGAGCACAGGCGTTCTGAACCACCTGTAGACGGTTCAGGGAGGTTCTGCTCAGACACGTGAAAAGAGAGTTACAGTAGTCTAAGCGTGAGGAGATGAAGGTGTGGAGAACTGTCTCAAGTTCAGAGCGGGACAGAACGGGACTCAGCTTAGCAACGTTCCTGAGATGGAAGAAGGAAGAGCCAACAAGAGAACTGACATGAGAATCCAGGGTGAGAGCTGGGTCAAAGGTCACGCCAAGATTCCTGATGGAGGGTTTGGTGTGGGGTATATTACTGTATGAAGTGATGAATAATTACTATATCATTCAATGTGAATGAGTAAATGAACAGCCTCTGTCAGAGGAAGTAGAGATTATGACCTTAGGGACTGAAGAAAATTGTAAATGGCTTGTATAGCGCCCTCTAGGGTTCTGCAACTACTAACATTCACACACTGGTGGTGATGAGCTACAACATAGCCACAGCTGCCCTGGAGCGCACTGACAGAAGCAGCGCTGTCAGCACCACTGGTCCTTCAAACCACCACCAAGTGTCTTGCCCAGGAACACGACTTCAACACACAAAGCGGGACTCGATCCCGCAACCCTCCAGTTACGAGGCGGGCACTTAACACCTCTGCAGCAGTCATCCCATGAGCTGATGGCTAGTTTGAGTCCAACCATTTTGAAACCACAAAAAAGTCAAACGCTGAAGTTAAAGGTTTTGCAAACATTTATTTGTTTGTTTTATTTTTGCTGTATATTGTTATTTATAGTACTGGGGCGACTGTGGCTAAGGGGCTAGGAGTTCGCCCTCTAACCAGTGGCTTCTGTCCGTCGTTGTAACCTTGGGCAAGGCACTTCACCCTGCTTGCCTGCTGGTGGTGGTTGGAGAGGCCGGTGGTGCTCGTCGGTGTGCCCCAGGGCAGCTGTGGCTGCTGTAGCTTGACTGGAATGTAAAGCACTTTGGAGTCCTCTGATTAAGAAAAGCACTATACACACCAAGAACACTTGCCTTTCATTTATAGAACTGTCCTGCTGGATAAAAGTATAAATAATGATCTGGAGCATCGATGGTCCAATCCTACAGAAACGTTTCTGCTGAAATGAGCAAATATTAAAGTTAAAGCTGGTGTCAAAGCTTATCAAACAGCTAGAGCTGGGCTATTTAGTGTACATCTAAAATTATTGTAGTATTTGAGTAAAGCAACAAATCAGAGTTTAAATGCTAGGCGACAATCACAGACTTTCAAATAGTCTTCAAAATGAAAACACACAAAGAAAACATTCAGAGAACGGAACGAGAAGATATCATTTTTGCAACTGATAACTCCTAAAATACCAAAGACTAAATGCTGCAAAAAGCATGTTTTACTACATCGCAAAGCCCTAAAATCACGTTTAAACGGAGCAGATTGGAGTCGATATACGACAACAGCAACACACTTTGGTCTTGGCTGCACGGGGGCCCAACGGGGGCCTAACGGGGGCCCAACGGGGGCCCAACGGGGGCCCGGCGGGGGCCTAACGGGGGCCCAACGGGGGCCCGGCGGGGGCCCAACGGGGGCCTAACGGGGGCCCAACGGGGGCCTAGCCGTCCTCTGAACAGAGGAGGTATCTTGTAATGTAAATAGTAATTAATTATGACTTCTGGGCAGTAACACTCCTACAATAAAAAATAAACAACAGTAACACCGTTTACTGGTTTTAGTCTTTAGAATAAGGAACATCTGATCGCTTTAGAAGTGATCCTGAGAAAAGTGGGTGCCACATGACCTTCTGTACATCCCACACTGTTATTCATCCTTTCATTGACTGTAAGCGCTGTGCAGTAAACGGCTCTCCGCTCATGATTTTTTCATGACCTGACGGAGCCCAAAATAGAACTGTGTCAGTTATCAATCACGCCGACAGTGGGTGTGTCAATCGGCCAACGCCGCGGTGATAAATTGCATTTCTAAACACATCAGACAAATCCAGAGGGCAGCACATGTACTGTTGGGTCCACAATGCAGAACATGGACGCTTCATGGAAATACGTCGGTCTGAATTTAACTTGAATTTTCCACTTGTGTGTGCAGAAAAGCTAGGTTACTTCTGAAAGGACACATTTGATCATGGATACTGGAATGCACCACGGGCAACGACACACAAAGCAATGATTCATGAAGGAGAAAGTGGAGGGAAGACCTCCTGTTCCAGCGCATGTTGCTCTGTGGTTTGATTGGAAGGAGTTTCTGGTGAGAGGAAAACACGGCTGTGCTTCTGGCTAAAACGCATCACTTTATTCTCTCTGATCTTGTTAAAAGCTTACTCACTTGGTCTAGTTAGTTACGGATTCACCCCATATGCTCGCAGAGCTTTACCAAACTGCGTCTGGGCGAGCCTCCGCGGACTTCTCCCTCACTGCATGACTTGTAAAAGGTTTCGCCCGACTCGCCCACAGCAACACGGAGCGGTGTCCTTCGATCAACAGCGTGGCTTCTGCCCATCACGTGTGTGTGAGCAACACACAAAAGTCCTCTTGGCATATTATTCACAGTCAGCACTAAGGTAAAGCTGCTTCGTGCCGGAGAGCTGATGGATTCAGCAGCTGCACGTTGCAGGAATCATCTGGCAGAGAACAAGTGCTGCAAACAGCTCATTCCCTGCTAAGTAATCCAGCAGCTCGCTCGGCCGCCTGCTCACAACATGTCTAACGCCAGCTGAGGGATACTGGAGGCACACCGAGCTTTATAAAACACTTCAGTCCAGAACCAAACTGCTGCGGTAAACACAGATGACCCCTGAAGGTTAGTGCCACTCAGTCAGATAAACGCTCCAGAAACATTCCCAGCGCCTCGCGATGACACGCGTGCAACAACTCTGCAAAGGCACGAAGCACACGGTACTGGTAAAGCCTCCAGCTCACAATAGATTGTTTGACAATGAGTTTCAGCTTTAATCTGGCGCCTCCTGCAGTTTGACCCGGTTAATTAGTGACAAACACATTACAGGTAATAGCACCTGAAGGTGTTGACACATTGGGTGAGCACAATTTTAGCAATAATCTGTTCTAATTTGACAACAAGGACATGCAAAACAGAACAGGTAGCTCGTTATTAGCACACGTGCTTTAGCTTCCCACAACAGTAAGAAAAACATTTGAATCAAAGCAAATAAAACAGTTAAATGTCGTCTACGTAATGGGTATCGTGTTATTTTAGGGGTCAGGTAAGATGATTGCTGTCTTGTTTCTCTGCACACGGTGCGTGTTGCAGATGAACAACCTCAGTTTGGAAAAGCACAGATTATTTCTGACTGGACAGGTGAGCTGCTGACACCATAGATGTGACATTTCAGTGAAGCAACGATCCGCTCTAAAAACAGGAACTATCCCATCTGAAAGTCAGTTTTTATGCATCGCTAAACTGTAGAGGTTTAAATCAGCTGACCATTCCTCTAAAGAGTTAATTAGATAAACCATTAAAAAAACATTTGGGATGATTTTAGCTAATATAGTCTGAGTTTAATAGCACTCCCGTAAAGATAAATTAAACAGTCAACAGACAACTTAAGGCCTGATTAGTCTCCGACTAGCTTTAAATGCTATATAAAGACAGATCCGTTTGCTGATGCCTGACAATCAGGGCTCTGAGCTTCGATTCTGGTCCAATCATTTCCACTTACGGCGCATTAGCACAAGTGCAAAACTGGCAGTGTCCTCACAGAAAAGGACAAGTGGCTTCAAACTGTGCCATTTTGGCTTTCCTTACCTTATCGGGATTCTCTTTGATCCAATCCTTTACTGTTTTCAGGGCAACCTCCGCCGCAGGCTCGTTGGGATAACCTGAGGAGAGGAAAACAGACCGGTGAACATGTGGTTAAACCAACATCCCCACAGGTGAGTGAATTCCTTCTTTGGCGCAGGAGAGACCAGCCGTCTGTTCGTGTGCTGGCAGACGCACAAAGAAAACACACAGAGGCATATTACAAGTGTAGCTACAAGCTACATGTACACATCTGCAATCACACCCTCACTCATTACCACCTCCAGCAGAACTGATTAATGTTTAGTCTTTATGGGAAAATTACACTTAGACGTGTGATCGTGCACCACATTCCATCAGCCTGGCAAAGCGCACAAGTAGTGGAGGCAGCGCGGCGGAGACACGGTGCACATGCCAGCGGGAGAGCAGAGGAGCCATAACGTCGTGTTGGCACGATATGTGCACGGACAAAGAAAGACTGATTGTTTCCTAATTAGGCCAGGGATCTTGAGATCATTTGCTGCCACGACAGATAACTTCACAAGAGCAAACAAACACTTACAGTGAGATAATGACTTTAAAATCCTTCGGGACGACTTTACCACAGGAGGAGAGTAAATATGCCACTGCCAATAGAGTGTCCGTCTGATGGAGAATACTGTTTCAGTCGTCTTCCTAAGGTTACACACACTGGCTCTGATAAACAGTCATTACCTGGATTTAGCTAAACAAAGAGCCCCTTGTTAGAAAATTACTGCAATCATTTATATTTTTAGCTGAAAATAATACAAACAAGCAGTCTGTGGACCTATCACCTTTTAAAGTTATAATCATTTTATGGTCGGGGAGAACAAAACATGTCCACAGAGGTAAAAGCCCTCTCATATAAAGCAATCTCAGCAGCTTTGTTTCTGATATTTTCAATACCTTCCAGAATGAGCCATTTCTGGGTTGTCACTCGAATGCAAACAAGCTGTAGCTGGCCACGCCCACCCATCCTCTGATTGCTTGCTATGAGGTAAGGAGCTTGGACATTCGAGAGGGGCTCAGATGAAGAGTGGTTCTATGTTAATTTTCCTGTTTGTGACATCACAAACGGGGACTTTTTGACTTTTGTTCCCAAACCTGACCTAACAGACTGGATTTTATTCACACTGGGGTTGTTTATAGATTGTGTTGTGATGTTTTAAACACAGATTTATGTTTAGGCCGAGAATCAGGCATATGCAAATGTTCAAATATGTTAATCTTTACTATAAGGGGCTAAGAAAACTACCTTTAAATACAATTAATGGTTTTTACTTTTACTATTCAGTGCACTGCTTCACAAGTTGCCCTTGTAGTGATGCTGAGAAACTTCCATCCACTGTTTAGCACCCTAGAGACGACTCATGTCAGTAAATAATGTACAGTAATGTACATTACAGTACTTACAGTAGTAAGTAATGTACAGAACTTGTACTCTAAATTGGTTTAAAAACACCAAATATGCAATCAGTCAGCAGAGCCTGGTAAAGCTAACGTCTACAGCTAGTTTGATCAGTCACTGATTTTTCAGACTTGCTGAAAATACATATATTTTTCTAAAAAGTCTCAAATATAAAGAGGCTCATCTCCTGTTCTGCCTCAGCTACAGGACTTCAGAGATTATTTCAAAATAAGAAATAAAACTTTAAAAAAAGAATGGTAAGAAGAACTGTTCCAAAGCATCAACCGCAATGAAAAAATGGAGCCCAACTTATAGCCACGCATAGTGATTTTTTGTTTTGTAGAAATGATTTAATAGCTTAATGCTCTATGATGAGCACACAGTAAAAAAGTGAACATTTTGTACACATGAGTCTTATTTCTACTATTCTGGGTGAGTTTACCGGACCTCTGAAGTAAGCGCGTGTCTCCATTTCACCGAGATGGCCTGAAAAAATAACCTTTTGGGCAACTTCAGGGACCAGCCGAGTACCTGAGCTGGGGTTCGTAGTCAGAAAAGTCCAGAAGAGTCACTGCGTGGGATCTTGGTTGACTCATGCTGACTGATTGTAACTTAGTGGGAAACAACCGGCAGCTGTAAACAGGAAGTTATTGTTGAAGCGGAATGGAAGAAAAGGAAATTGAGCAGCATTGATGTAGCTTAGAAATCACAGCTTCTGAACTTCCAATGCTGGAAATGCAGTGGAAATCCCTCCTAAACGCTGCCAGCTTTGTCCCTTCATGGTCTTCTGTAACGGCGTACCTTCTGATCATTGAACGCTGCTTTCCCATCACACACACACTCTCCCGTCCGTCAAATGGATTAAATATGGTTTACTTTGTGAGAATACGTTTGTATTTGTTATCAACGTGCGTGGACGCCTACTGGTGTTGATCTGTGACATCACTCACTGCAAAAAAGTTGAGATATGCTGACGTCTTAGTACAGTCCCCAAATTTGAAAGGATTACGCCATCAGATTTCCTGTCACCTTACCCACTCCAAGGAATGTCCTGAAATACCTATGATGGGAACTCGGCTATGGAGAGGAAAAGAATGACTTTATAGCTGTGGAAAATGGGGATGTGTTCCGATACGCCCACATTTTTTGCTTCACAACGATGAATGTCAGAAAATATGGTACACCCATTCATTTTTTATGAAAATTTTGGTGAAGCCCAGTTGGGTTGAGAACACAATCACATTCTTGGGTCATCACCAAGGCCCTTCACACAGAGGCCTGACTCTGCAATCATCGAGGCAGAACTGACCATGACTTCATACAAACTCAAAGGAATGTGAAATTGGATAAGCTCATCAAAACGATGCCATGGCGGATGTGAGCCGCTAACATCTTAGTGTGTGACTTATTTTGGTGAGGCTGTGTGGTCAGCTGTGCATTTCACAAACATTGGCTGAAGCAATTTACGCCAAAGCTTCTGTACAAATCCTCAAGGCAGGTAGAGGTTGCCCTCTGAGAACAACCTTAGCAACGTCTGCCCCTGGACAAAGTAAAGACCAGGAGGCAACAAACAAACTCAGCCCAACGCTTCAATCAGTGGCCCAGTGGAGGATTTTAAACTAGACATGCTTCTATTTAGAAACCCCTGACCTCCGTGAGGACCTGCAGGTCGAGGCCAAGTGTGTCTTCTTCTGACAACAAAGGTCAAGACCTCAATTTCAACCCACATCAGCTGATACAAGCTTTAGTTTTCAGTTGTAGCCTGTTGGTTCCATGGGTCACATTTTCAGACACGTTTTACTTTCCTCAAACATTGAGACCTTTGGAACAACTTAACATGTACTCCTAAGACCTATCCGTTAACTCGGAGGTAAAGGAAAATGAAAAGCTACAAAGGTTTTACCTAACATCGGCTGAATTCTTTCATCTAAAACTCCCGTCAAAAACACTCAATAGCTACTCTCTAAATTCTCTAAATCATCGGCCTTAGCGGTCAATACGGCGTGCAGCTCTATCCCCACCGCCTTCACCTTTCTGACTGCTGCTGATGTCTCTCTCCCTTTCTGGTTTTCGTCTCCTTCCCAGGTTGACAGGAGCGGCCGAGTTACACTGATGAGAGGAGAGGGGCTGAGGTGCTGCCAAGCCAGAGTCGAGTTCTCGTTCCAGCTCAGGGTGAAGCAAGATGTGAGCTGCACACCAGCCGGCAGTGACAGTCGCTCTTCTCTTACGCTGGTGTTAGGCAGCAGTCCGTCCACAGCTCCAGCCCAACAACTGCTCACTTAGAACCCCAATCCAGGATTTCAAATTTGCGAGTCACCTGACTCCGCTCATCTTGCAAGCGTGCTTAACCTTTTCAGTGATGCCACCTTTTCTGCTGATGCTTCCCTTTGAAAAGCCATTTTCACACCTGTGCAGGTGTACCAGCACTCCAACTCACACATCAAGTAAAAACAGATGTGTGGAAGACAGAAAAGCTGAGGAAAACAGTTTCGGGGGATGTGACCAGCTGTTTGGAAAGAGCACAAGCTAAGTAACAATCTTGCTTTTTTTGTTCGTCTAGAAATCCAGAGCTCTGCAGGTTGGTCTAGCCACGCTCCGCTGTAGCTTCAGCAGATCTACCACTGGCCTGATCAGTTTTGCATCATGCCAATCACAGAGTTACCAGTTTATGTGGTGAGCATAGCACTAGAGCTGCAAGAGAGAAAAACTAAGATGGCGTCGACTGTTTGATGCGGCTTTGTCGGACTAACTAGACTTGAGCTTTTCTCTAAGATGTGAGCAGATAGAGGAACTTAAGTAGTCTATTTAAAAAGGATGCATTTGCTCCTTATTTTCAATGGTGTATGGCGGTGGCTAGCGATGGGTACCGAACTCAGTACTTTTTAAGGTACCGACCGAATACCGCAGTACCGACTGAGCACCGATTCACGTCATTTGAAACGGTGCCTCGTTTCGGTACCCGTCCTTCATAACGAGAACTTGCCTAGACAGCTGCGTATGCGCAAGAGCGCTATGTCGTTGCTTGCTGCGAGCGAGTTGTAAACAGAGCAGCATGGTAGAAAGAACGCACGCTAACGCTTGGGTCCACTTCACTAAATGTGATGGGTAACTGGGTGATGATGAAACCAGCGACAGACAACTATCTAAGTGAGACATCCTCATCTTAATCTGCTCCGGTAGGTAAATAAAATGTTTAAGATAACGTTAGCTTGATATGTTAGCTTCCGTTTCACTAATGGTGCGTACGCTTTCTCCTCGGAACTCCGAATTTCCGACTAGAAGAACATGAACACGCTCTAAAGTTTGGCTTCACTTTACTAAATGTGACGGGTGACTGGGTGAAGATGAAACCAGCGACAACGATCTGTGTGAGGCATCATCGTTTTAATCTGCTCCAGCAGCTAAATAAACTGTTTAAGATAACGTTAGCTTGATATGTTAGCTTCCATTGCCACCGTTGTTATCATCTAATGGTGCGTTCGCTTTCTCCTCGGAAATTCTAACTTCCCAGTAGGAAAAATCAAATGAAAAAAGACGGCAAAAGGAATGAAGATACACAGTAAATTTAGTTCACAGTAAAGATGTTTGCTTCAGTTTAATTATCAGCTTATAAAACTACAAGGACGATGTTAAAATACAAACAGTTGTATGTTATTTATCGTGATATTTATCAAATATGGTTATATATTGAGAAAAATATGTATTAATTATAAAAGAGAATTAAATTATTAAACACTCAAAAGTATCTAAAACTGTTACCGTTAAGTACCGGTATCGACTCCTAGGTAACGGGAATTAGTACCGGATCGATTCAAATGTCAAGGGTACCCATCCCTAGTGGTGGCCCATTAACTGACGAACATAGCTCTGATTGGTCCAATGCTGTCCACTTGAGTGCAAAGGCAGTTTGAGAGACAACTGTAGATTCTGCATCATGACTGGGTGGTTCCGGTATGTTGTGACCAGACTATACAGGATGGCTTGCCAGGCTGGGATAATGTGGTTTCAAGTGCTGATGACGGTTTTAAACACAGTGGTTTAAATTTCAAGCTAAAAAGTGACCCAAGACTTGATAATAATTGCTTCTGGTCACCGGAAGTGAGCTGGTGGCACAGAGAACACATTTAATCTATTCAGTGTAGTTTCTACAAATGCTCTATTGATTTGATAACTATACCTATTAATCATGGCAGAGTTTGAAAGGGAGGAAAAGAGGTGAGCCAGAGGGCTAATGAAAAAGATAACAAGGAAGTAGAATGATGGATTTAAACAGCGATGGAAGAGAAAGGACGCAGAGAGTGGAAAGAAAAGCTTGGGGGGAAAAGAAAAAATGGTTTCAGTGGCCCTAACGGTGGCCTGGCAGAAGAAGCCCACTCAACAGAACATCATCAGCACAAAGTCCACAGCGCCAGTTCAAGTGGATCAGCAGCTTTCTCATCATAATATAAACTCTCCTCACCTCTCCTCTTTTTGCCTTTCTGGTAAAAGGACCCGGTGAAATAAAATACTCTAAATCCAAACTTCCACCAGCACTCTTGGCCCTACGAGTCACCGGACCATCAGCCGCACTGCTGACACAATCCACTCTCAGAACGATGCTCGCAACAGAACCGAGTGAGCCGTGTTTATATATATATATATATATATATATATATATATAGACACACACACATAAAATTCAGAGAGTCGGTGGTACTTCTGCATTCTCATCTCTCTGCCTCCTCCAGTTTTCCTGGGTGGAAGGTTCAAGAGAAGCCAATCAGTCAGGTTGGTGAGGTGCCTGCATTAGACACAGTGATGGCGGGTCCTCCAGGGTCTTCACTTCTGTTGGCTTGCCTTTCTCTCATGCTGCACATATGGCTGGCTCAGGGAGATTTATCTTAGTGAGGTGCACTGATGGGATGTGTGCAGAGCAGCGCCACTGATGAGGGCTCAGGTGGCGCCGTGTTATTTCTGCTGAAGGCTTCTTTACTTCATCACCAGCCAGATCACAGCCTCCAGAGAGGATTGGTGAAGAGGGAGACTATGGCACGAGGCACGATAACAAAGAGCAATGGCTGCACAATGTGGCTGCATTACATAATGTTTACAATCATACATGGGAACGTTTTCATCAATTAATAATGGTCAGACTCCCGTTTCAGCTTTATTTGAACAATTCTGCGTTGTTTACCTTAAAGGTCAACTTCACTGAGAGAACATTAAAAAAATGTTTTTTGCAGATTTTTTGATGATTGGTGACTCTGAGTTTAACATGCATTAAATGCATTAGCGTCAGATAAAAATAGATGGTGACACTCAAGGATTTGTAAAGATTGACAGATCTATGTCACACTGTCACTTAGGGACTCACCCATCTTGACTTGCAGTGGAGAAGGCTGCTGTTGGTTTAGCGTCCAGGAAACAGCAGAGTAGAAGCTAACTGTTAGCATTAGCAACTCCATCACACAGCAGAACTCCTCCAGGCTTGTGTTATTTGTGGAGATAAAACATCCACGTTGCATGTCAGTGGTAGAGCCGTGTTGCCTTTATCCAGTCAGAGGCGAGATGTCCAGGAAATAAGACTCAAAACCTGCCGTTAGCTCAACTCTAATCTGGCTCACTTCTAGTTCCTGAAACAGGTGCACTGGAGGTTTTTCCCCCTGAGTACAACTTACAAGGATTCATTCCTACAGGAGGCCACCACAAATGTATTCAAATATGAGTACAGTACATTTTTAAACTGCAATGACTGCTGGTGGTTAAAGAAAAAGAAAGAAAATAATATAATTTATGGTGTGCCTCACGAGGGGCTTAAAAATGTTCTATATAAAAAGATGTTAAAAAATTATAAAATTTTGAAAATAAATCCATTTCGGGTGATTCAAGGACTTTCGGGGCACTGTATATAATTTTATATAATATAGGCCATTTTAATATCCAGGCATAACTTGATCCGTGTGTATATGATACACAAACACACAGGTAGGGTGTAGGTTGCACCAGTTTCACATTTCCAAGTGGAGTTGCACTGGGAAGTGATGTTTATTTTTGCAAGCTCTCATAATTTCTTTACTTTTGGTGTAGAGATCATTCTATGCTGCCAGGGTTTAATGAGTATATATCTTTATTGTGAAAAGACACACAGCAGAGTGTTCCCTCCAGTGGAGTGCCGTTGGTCCCGGTTTACCTCCACAGCTGCAGTTGATCTGGTTTGTGTGTCAGCTCTTGCCATTTTGAAAAGAACAGTGTACTCATGTACAATTATAACTTCTCAAACACTTTTCTTTTCACTCAGTATCTATTATTAATGCTGTTATGACATTTTAGTCGTTGCTTTTTCGTTTCCATTTCCTCTTTTTTGAGCAGCTGTAACAAAAAGGTTTCCCAGCAGGATTCAATGAAGTTTTCACACGATCTGAAAAGGACTGAATGTGTCTCAGAAAATATCCTAACAGGGCTTTGCTTGTTTTATTGCAGCAAATTCTAATTATAATAATATTAAAAGGCTTAGATTTGAACAGTCCTTGTTTTCTGAAGATACTTGTGTCAAGAGACACATAAAGTTGAGCAGTTAAAACAAGTGCTGGTTGTGGTTTGAGCAGAATATCATTAAGTAAAGGCAGCACGGGCTGCTCTGGCTGAACGCAGCAGAGCAGCGTGCTCATCTGGAAAGCAAGTTGGGAAAAAGGGTTGTCACCCCGTCAGCGCTCTGAGGAGAGAGGCAAGTTGACCCGGGGTGGAGGACAGAATAGCGCCCCAGGTCTCTGTACGCCAAAGCGTGGGTGTCGAATGGCCCGGAGCTGCTCCTCCACCAGCAGTGGAACACGACAGCAGGGCTGTGACCGACTTCGCAGCCCACAGAAGGTTACAGAGACAAAGAGAGATGGGAAGCCGCTATATGAGGAAGAGAGGCAGAAAACAGAGGCAGGAAGACAGGAAGCAGTCTCCACGGCACAAGGGATGATGACCTTCCTTGGAAACATTCCATAAAGGTGAAGTCGGGCTTTGTCCTAAATGCTAAAATTAACTCTTGCTACTTTTTCCAAACATCCCTAAGACTGTATGACATGCAAAAGGTAAGTGTTCAGCCATGTTTGATCAAATCCCTCCCTGAAGAATGAGTAGTATTTTTACATTTGGTTTACCATCCACAAAAATGGTAGAGCAAGCCACGTGTTTAGCACAATGCACACAGTGACTCTGTTCACTGGAGTACAAGGTTCCTGTTCCCTGTGAGCGCACACTCTGCCGCCCACCGATGCAGCATACTGCTCCCATGTACCTTGAAATTCCTGATCCAGCTGGAGTAAGCTCCATGTAGTAAATCCTAGGTTTTAAGCCAAGGGATAACTTTCCCAGGCCATCTCTAGCTAGCTAGCAGCAAGCCATCACTGTTAAGAGATAAGGTGTCATGAATGTCTCCAACCTTCCTAATCCTAGACAGGGATGAAGAGAGCCAGAGCACGATGCTAGCTAGAGGGGGAAAAATGCTGTTCAGCACCTTTGATCTGGACAGCACAGCAGCGTGGACATACCGGTAGAGCCTGGGTGGATTACATCCGCCATATCTCACACAGCCACCCCTCGGTTCGAAACTCCTTTATCACCAATCCTCAGATCTGTCCCAGAGACGGATGGGCCAAAGGTGGGGGGGTTAGCATTAAACAAGGACATATTTGTCCAGAGAAGAGCAGCAGCGTTGCTCTGCAAAGCACCTCTGATTGTTGTGATAGGGCTGTAAATGCACGCCTGCAAGAGAAGCTGTCAAGCCAACAGTAGACACATTCTTCATGCTCATCCTTTCACGTCATACCCGCGAGTCCTCGGCTATGAGCAGGATTGATCTCAGTAGTCATCGTCTAAACTGTACAAGCACTTACAAGGCTGCTTGAAAATGTTCTTCACGAGCCAGGTCAGATCTGATCTTCCAAAGGCTAAACTGTCAACACCGCCTCTTAAGTCTGGGTTTTTATGCATGCAGGCTTTGCGTGTCTGTCACATGCATGTGTGTGAAAAATGTGAGGGAAAAATAGTCCACAAGACCTGAAAATGTATGAGTGGGAGGACAGACAAATAAAGGGATGCTGAAAGAGAAAGTGACCCCTCTAAGTCGAGGCACTTGGACTCTTGGCTCGTATGCTGTGAGACATTGAGAGGTGTCTCCTCCTTGGACGGAATAATCCATTTAGGCCCGACTTGTACAGCTGTGATTGATGTGCGAACAGAAGCAGCACTTAATAACCTCTATCATGCCGGGTGATCTCGTGGCCCACGGTGGGCACCAGTTTGTTTATGGGTGGTACCTCCGACACACTATCTGTGCAGAAATTCTGTTGTGGCTAATGGGCCGGACTGAGGGATTGGACTGTCAGTGCAGTGTGAGCCCTCATTTTTCTTTGTGAGCATCTACGGTACGACCGGCACTCCCAAACCAACCCAACCTCCCAGTCCTACCATTATCTGTCTGTGGCGGCAGAGTCCGCTGGAATATGGAGGCGTGACAGGGAGTGTCAATTAGCATTAGCTCTCCAGACAAATCTGTTTTTCTCCTAACACAATAGCCTGGGATAACTTGTTCCTAATTTCTCTGTCACAATGTGGGTGAAACTGGATTTGTTTCTGAGCTGCAGTAGAGGAAACGGAACGATCACATGTGAATCTGCTGCTGTTTGATGGGCGCCTTCACAAGAGGACAGCCGTAGGTCTGTGCATTCTACAGAGACAGATAAAAAAGCACACACTGGGAGAAGGATGGGGAAGATGTGACTCGCACTCTAAAAACTCTTTGTTTACATTGCTGAAACGGAGGCTGACCTTAAAGGTTATCTAAAATGTACATAAAATGTCAAACCTCCTGACAAGAGAGCAGGGCCTCTCTCAGAGTATAGCAGTACACTGGGGACACAGCGAGGAGTCAGAACAGCAGCACAGCCCCGTAGTGCTGTGTACTCTAGTTTCTTTCCTAGTCCCTCCTCTATTTGCCCTCTGCTGTGTGAAGATCTTTAGTCTTAATCAGCTGTATTGTTCTGTGGAGATGCAGTTATGGGAAGCGCTAAGCTGTTTATTTATTGAACAGGCTGTTTAACTCCTCCCCTCCGCTGCAATGCTCGGCTCTGCACAGACTATTCCTTTGATGTGCGGGGGCTCCTGGTCGAGTGCTATGACAGGCTCCCACTGGTGATGCAGCACACAGCACCACAGTAAACAGCAGTAAGTTGTGGCCTCGTCAGCAGCAGCCGCAGAGCGCAGTACAAAGCAGCATCCTGCTCCTCCTGCATGCACAGCCTTTCGTGTTCGGTTTTGCTCCATGGACATGAAAAGCCGCCCTCTGGTATTTTGTTCCATTGATCATTAAAGATTACTTTCAAATGCAAAAGCTACCATTAAGGTACGTATCAGCGAAATGATGATTTAAGATGATGGATTTGTGCGGGTAACAAAGCACAGAGTTCGTCAAATGGACAACAGATTATGTTTGAGGACTGTTTCTGTGACTCTTGAATGTGATGCACTCTACGCCTGATCACAGCTAACAGTGTGAACTAAAGATGCTAATGTTGCTTACATCTGATGATTCTGCTCTGATTGAACTCTGCCCGAGTGGTTATTCCTTTCTTAGCCAGCCCCGGGGTTCTGGTCGTGGTGGAGGCCTAGCTGTTTTTTTCAGAGACCATCTTCCATGTAGCTCTACAACCTCTGGTCACGTTGCTTCCTTTGAACTGCAGCTGATTAAAGTCGGGCGTAAGAACCCGTTCTACTGTGCTGTGGTCTATCGTCCACCTGGTCCAAACGGTTCTTTCCTTCAGGAGTTTAGTGACTTTCTATCCTCCACTGTGAAGCTGTCCAGACTGGTGATTGTTGGTGACTTTAACATCCATGTTGATGATCCCTCTGATAACTTTGCCATGAATTTCTCCAGCCTCATGGACTCCTTCGGCTTTACCCAGCATGTTTCTGGCCCCACACACACCAGGGGGCACACTCTAGACCTTGTTTTGACCCTGAGTCTAAATGCTGACAGTGTTTGTCCAGAGGACGTTTACGTTTCAGATCACCATTGCATTTTCTTTAACTTGTCAGTTTCTGCGTCCCCACCTCCTGCTCGCCGTATGGTTGGTTCTCGTTTTCTTAATGAGAGCACAGCTAGCTATTTTTCTGCTGCTTCTGATCCACCCTGTTCTTCTGATAACGACCCAGATTCCTTAACTTCTCAGTTTAACGAGCACTGCCTCTCCATTCTGGACAACATCTGTCCTGTCAGAACCAGATCAGTTCCTGCAGTGAACCCTACTCCCTGGTTTAATGACAGCCTTCGCAGCCTGGAGCGCCAATGCAGAAAATTTGAGCGTTTGTGGAAGAACACCCATCTCCACGTCCATCTGCTGCACCTAAAGGATCTTCTGACATCCTTTAACTCTGCAGTCAGACGCTAGGGTTTCCTGCTGTTTAACACCATCAGCAGCATCGACTCTCCTGCCTCTCCTACAGCCTCCATCCACTCTGTTACAGACTGTGAGAACTTTCTGTCTTTCTTTGTGGACAAAGTCAATAAGGTTAGATCTAGCATCTCTCCTTCAGCCTTATCGCTGCCTCTCCCGACTCCAACCAGGCCCATCATCCTAGATAGCTTTGCTCCTGTTTCTTTGCCTGAGTTAACCAAACTAGTTAACTCTATGAAGACCTCTGCATGCCCCCTCCACATCTTACCCTCATCTTTGTTTAAAAGTGCTTTTCAGTCCATCGGTCCCAGCGTGCTCTCTATAATTAATGCTTCTCTGGTCTCTGGTCAGGTCCCTGCTTACTTTAAGAACGCTGTAATCCACCCGCTTCTTAAAAAACCGAGTCTCGACCCCTCTCTCCATAGCAGCTTCAGACCCATCTCTAAACTTACGTTCATCTCCAAGATCTTGGAAAAGGTTGTGGCTAAACAACTCACAGCTGCTCTTGATGAACGTAACATCTATGATAGCTTCCAGTCAGGTTTTCGTAGAGCTCATTCTACTGAAACAGCTCTTCTAACCCCGGCTTTCCACGGGAGCCGTCAGCAGCACGTTACTGCAGCAGCACGTCATAGCTGCTGATAGGAACCGCTGTGGTCAACAGAACCTTTTCCACGGGAGCCGTCAGCAGCGCGAGTCGGACGCGTCTCAGGAGCAGCATGTCGCGGCCTTTACGCACCGGTTCTATTTTCTACGCGCGACGCCTCTGAAACGGGTCAAGTTCGACATATTTGGGGAAGGAAAGACAGGAAATCGGACGTGGAAATGGAGAGAAGCTCCCGAGATTTTCAGAATAAAGAACGTACTGCTTTCCGGTTGCTTTACTTTTAAAAATGGTTACTAACTGTGCGTCCCCGTGAGAAGTTATCACCTAGCTAGCGGTCTCCTTTGTTTTTCAGGTCCGTATTGGCGATTATAACACGGACAGAATATAAAACACAAACCATGTTGTAGTTTTCTCCTGCTTGTTGTTGTGTTTACTGACGAAGTCACTCGTGTGACTTCGTGCTCGGTCGGTGACAGCTGCTCCCCTGCTGCTTCGCGTCTCGTGGGAGGGGCCAAGCAGCAGTTAACGCGAGCAAGACGTGCTGCTGCAGTAACGTGCTGCTGACAGCTCCGGTGGAAACCCGGGGTTAGGGTCTCTAATGACCTTCTGACTCACAGTGATGCAGGGGACTGTTCTGTTCTGGTCCTGCTGGACCTGACTGCAGCCTTTGACACTGTTGACCATCACCTGCTACTGGAGAGGCCGGGAGACTGGGTAGGCCTATCAGGATCTGCTCTGGAGTGGTTCTCCTCTTATCTCTCTGAGTGCTCCTTTTCTGTGGCCGTCTCCAAGTTTAGGTCCTCCACCACCTCTCTTACCCATGGTGTCCCACAAGGTTCTGTGCTGGGGCCTCTGCTCTTCCTCCTCTATTTGCTTCCTCTTACAGTCTATCAAAACCTGGGTGATGGGAGCTTTCTACAGCTGAATGAAGATAAGACTGAGATCCTCATCTGTGCCCCAGACAAGCTGGTTCCCAAAGTCAGAGACTCTCTTGGTCAGCTTGCTTCTCACACCAAACCTTCTGTCAGGAATCTTGGCGTGACCTTTGACCCAGCTCTCACCCTGGATTCTCATATCAGTTCTCTTGTTGGCTCTTCCTTCTTCCATCTCAGGAAGGTTGCTAAGCTGAGTCCCATTCTGTCCCGCTCTGAACTTGAGACAGTTCTCCACACCTTCATCTCCTCACGCTTAGACTACTGTAACTCTCTTTTCACGTGTCTGAGCAGAACCTCCCTGAACCATCTACAGGTGGTTCAGAACGCCTGTGCTCGGCTTCTGACCAAGTCCTCCAAACACACCCACATCACCCCGCTTCTCCTCCAGCTTCACTGGCTGCCAGTCAACTTCAGGGTTCATTTCAAGATCCTGGTTCTGGTCTATAGGGCCTTACATGGACAAGCACCATCTTACATTGGTGATCTTCTCAGTCCCTACACCCCCAGCAGGTCCCTGAGGTCCAGTGATCAAAGCCTACTGGTTGTGCAGCACCAGGCTAAAGACCAAAGGTGACAGATCATTTGCTGCTGTGGCCCCCAAACTCTAGACCTCTCTCCCCCTGAGCCTGAGATCAGTGGACTCAGTGGTCTCCTTTAAAAAGCAGCTGAAGACTCACTTGTTCAAGCTGGCTTTTGTATGACCTTCTTCACCTCTCTCTCTTTATTCTGCTCTCCCCACCTATTCCACCTTCCTCACGATCCACTGGTTTCCCTCTTTCCTGTTCTCTCTCTCTCTCTCTCTTAACATTTTTTCTTTTAAATCCCAGTTGTCTATTTTTGCTCATTTTAAATATATTTTTAATCATTTTCTAAATTATTTTCTATATTTTCACATTTTTTGTTTTTGTGAAGCACCTCGTGATTTTTATCTTGAGGCGCTATAGAAATGATATTTTCTTCTTACCTGATGATAAACTGTTAGTTTTGTTCTGTTAAATTGCTTCATTATATTTTGGTGATGAAACTTATATTAATTATAGACTTTAGCAGTATGTTAACATTAGTGCCTATTAGCATAAATGTGCTAATGCTAACCACATGTCAGTATAAATAACACTTCATAATGTGGTTTTGGTTTTACAAATAAAGCTGCATTGAATGCATTAATGTGAATTATTCTGAGGCTGTAACAACATTTCTGTCTAATAAATGCTGTTAAATACAAATAATTCTATGTTCAGCAACACTGTTGTGTTGGTTAAGCTGAATATGCTAGAGTATTTAGCTAAATCGTAAAAAATCAGTATGTTTAATTATTGCAGTTTAATAACTTTTGGTAAGAAAAAGTGCAAAGCTGGGCCAGAATTTCAGTGACAGATTCTGAACACACGTGAAGAATAATTAAGGGTTTATTTGTACATTATTACTTAAGGCCCACATAAGTCTTACATGTATTATTAGAACAGTAACAAAAGTTATTTTTATGAAAACTATAATATTAATATAAGTAAATGGCCTGTATTTGTATAGTGCCTTCTTAGAGTTCTACAACCCCCCAAGGCGCCTAACACAATCAGCCATCCACCTATTCACACATATACTTTCAGTAACACTTCACAATAATAGGGTTCTTTTATTAACTTTACTTACTGAATTATATTGAATAAAGTATTAACAACTGCTTAATCATATTATGTAATGCAATACTATGCACACACCCCTTCTACTTTCTCCCAACTTTAAAGATATTTAATAACATTTGTGATATTAATAAAGGTACCCTTTGTTTATTAATGTGTAATAATGCACTAAATAACATTAATAAAGGGACCCTTATTGTAAAGTGTTACGGTATTTTCTCTTTTAGGACTATAGTTGTTTTATTGGTCAGTAACGAGTAAAAAAAATAAGTTAAATAAAAATAAGTGTCCATTCCTACATAAAGGAACACCAACTAATCGACGAGCAACCAGATCACGCTTCAGTAAAACATAGATGGTGTCAGTAAAGCATTCAAATGCGCATAAGCAGGAAGCAAAAAACAAGCAATTTCCTTCAAAACCACACAGAGAGGAAACGATGCTGCACTGCAAAAATAAAAAAACATCTACAAATATCCCTGCAAAAGCTACTCTTCAATATTTTGATGTTTGGTTTTAAATAAATTTCATAAACAGTTTTCCACTTGACGCTCACACAAGTGCAACAAGTGTCTGCATCAGGATGCATGGCTGCCTGGAACATCTTGAAGCTATTTACATTCAGGGAAGTTTCAGCTGGTCTAATGAGCGCCGCCAAAGTTTGTCAGCCTGTGTAATCAGTGCTCCGTTACGTTCACAAATGCCAGCGTCCCTCGGTGATAGCTGCCAGTTAGCTATGGTGCAGGTTTAATAAAGGACTAAGGGTGATGGCTTAGGTGGGAAATTGCTCCACTTTGTTATAACTGTTTAGTGAAAATAGCAATTTCAAACAGATGTGGTGTCTGTCTGCCTGACGGGGGCTTTTGGCTGCTCCCTTGTGACTGATGAATTATTCTATTTTATTTCCTGTTTTGATTACGGAAATACAAATCAAAGAAGCATAAATGTATACGGGGACTGTTTGTTGTTTATCTGCTCCCATTTTATGTCCTGGGGTCATATCGTGAATCTGTTTCATCTTAACAGTTTCACTTAAATCTCTTTCTGCATCCTGTGAGTTTTCACCCATTCCCAAACTAAACAGATATATGAGGCCAAAAAGGCAGAGGAAGCCTCTGATTTTCACCTGTTATTCAAAAACGGAGAACCGTTATTTTCACAGCAGGATGTGACGGGTTAGCAGTAAAACATACTCGGGCAACGCCAAGCGTCCGCCAGATGCGGTGTATGTGAGAACTAATTCTATGGTATCTCGTGGTTTGAAAAGAAACACAAAAGATCTTCATTCAAAGGTTTCTCTCACCATTCATTCAATAAATCTGCAGTGGGTGTGCATCCTTACACCATCAATGTTGGAAGAGGCCTTGTGAAATAACATGGAGCGACGAAAAGCAAACTGTTGACGCCATTTATTTTAAACGTTAATAATTTTCTAGAAAAACTCAACACCGAAGCCCTGGCACTTGCGTTGGTCTCTTAGCCTTGCAACCCAGGCTGTATATGTGAATATATAGCCTGGGTTGGGACCTAGGGTTGTCTTTCTAAACGTCTGCATGTTATTGGACAACAAACAGCTACAGATGTCTGTCAACGAGGCAGTCCACCAGACTCCATCAAATAAGACACAACAATGTCCTTTTTCTAAATAAACTTAAGTACCTCTATCTGCTCTTGATCTAAAGAAAAGCCCAAGTCAAAATAGTCTAAAGTTGACGCCAAAGCTATTTCAAATGAGCCTTTCGCCATCTTTGTTTTTTCAGTAACACCCTGCCAAACGAAAAGAGTGCTGTAATCGGCCCACCAAAACCAATAAAGCGCTGCGATTGGAATGCTATGAAGCTGTCGCCATCTTAGTTTCACTCATGCACAGCAGCATTGCGCCCACCTGGCTGACAGAGCTCTATGATTGGCCCACAACGCTCCGGTGCACCAGTTTCAGGAACTACGAGTCAGAGATGAGCTTCAAATGACAGGATTAGGAGTCTTATTCCCTGATTTTTGGACCTCTCGCCCCACAAATAACATAAGCCTGGAGGAGTTCTGCCATGTGGTGGAGTGGCTAATGCTAACCGTTACCTTCAACTAGCTGAAATTTTCTGCTCAGAAGCTAATGGCAAACAGAACACGTTCAGCCAAGCTGCTAAGTCACCATCACCATGACACACTCCGCTCTCTCTCCTCGGTGCAAAAAAATGTTGTTAAAGCCTTCCTGTGGACGGGCACTTGCCAAGATGTGCAAGGCCAGGAATACAAATACACAGTGTGACATAGATATGTGAGGATTTTCAAATCCTAGCATTTCACTGTGTATTTTCTATCAGAATCTAATGTAGGAGATAGGTGTGGAAGACTAGTTTTATGTTTAGCCTACATGTTAAACTCAGACTGACCACTATAATCATAGATAATAATAATAAAAAAATGTTTTTTCAGTGAACCACGCCTTTAAATTCATCAGGAAGTGATGACACTTTATATAATTTATGATTCAACAGTCGTTTTACTTTATTAAAACAGCGTGTGGAACAAAAGAGGCATTTTGTTTATTGGAAACAGCTCAGGTATACCACAGTTGTGCCTCTTTAATGAAACTACACCGCTGCTGACTAATTGTCAGTTACAGGCGATATAAATTAGCATGTTAATTTTTACACATTTGGCACCAGCTGGGATTACTGGAGCTGTATTCTAAATTAATGCATGGCACAAACGGTATGACAGAATAAAAATGATCCTCTTAGCAAATTTCTACACATTCACAGCGACAACACGTTTCATGCATTTAACATTTTCTGTCTCTTTATGGCATCAACTTCTAATTCTGTTATTGTTTACAATGCTGTCCATGACTTTGTGCGAGTGACTTTGTTAAAGTCCAACGAGCAAACCCACGGATGTCTTGCAGCACATTCGGCTCGGCCCCATGAGGGGGCAAAAGCAGTGTTCAGGGTTTTTATTTATTTAACCTTCATTTTTGTAGATCAAGTGACTTTTTCACAGTTTATTGTGATGTCTAAAAATACTGACGCTACTAAGAGGATGCAGAGAAAACGTGGAGATGTTTGCAAAACAAGCGCTGTGCTGAAAGAATGAAATATTTACAAGCATTACAATAAATACATACAAAATAAAGCTTACCATAGATGCCTGTAGAAATACACGGGAAGGCCTGTGCAGGAGAAGAAAAAAGTGTTAGTCACCGAACTATATAAAGGGAGATGCATTTAAAGGAAGTTATAATAGTTTTATGGTCCACAGCATGTTTATGGTGTAAAATCCCTCTCACATGTAGAGATGTATGCGGTTTTATTCTTCAGTTATTCAGTTTCAGTACCTTCCAGAATGAGGCGTTTCAGGGCTCTGTCACTTTAAGAAAACAAACTGGAGCTAGCCACGCCCACACATCCCCAACCTCAGGCTGCTATAATCTGAGAGGCTCTGATATACGGGAGGCGCTCCAGCTAATTTCCTCTCTTGTGACATCACAAACGGGAACATTTTGAAACGGCTTATTATAATTTCTAAAATCAAACACAGAGAAAACAAATACAGTCTTATTTCATGTACTGTAGAGAACAACAGCACATTTTGTAGTTTTGCATAATATGTTCCTTTTAAAATTTTAAACGACTTGTAAAGAAATGGAGCCATTTTTGCTTGTGTTTGAGTAAAAGTTAGTCAATTACCATTTTACCAATTTAGCTTGATAAACAGCCTCTGTTTTAGAAAAGTTGAGGTTCTATCCAACAGGACCGATGAGCTAAACGCTAGTTCAAACACAGCCACAATCACTGTGTTTTACTTCCATTTTATAACACCTTTAAACATCAAACAGAAGAAAACCGTGTAATGGACTGGCACGGTTCAAGAATCATAACAGAAGAAAAATACAAATGATGGATTAAGGAAGCGGTTGAAATAAGGAGACACACACCGCTGGCCACCAATACAGATAAAGGAGTGTGCAGGTTAGATCATACATGGGGTGCACTGCTCAAGAAGAAAGGCAGTAAGGGGGGGGGGGGGGGGGGGGGGCATTGTCCTCTAGTGCCCACACAAACAGCGGCAGAAGAAGAAATCCTAACACCACCTGTGGATGTTCTGATGTAGGCGACAGAGCAGCTGAATCCTCAGCAAACTAATCATGGCAGATAAACGTTTGCTGTTCTGTGTTTAGACGCAAGAACAGAGGTGTGGACTCGAGACATATGACTTGGACTCGAGTCATTATTTTAATGACTTCAGACTTGACTTGATAAAATCTATAAAGACTTACGACTTGACTCGTAATTGAACGCCAATGACTTGCAACTTGAATTGACTTGCATCGGTTGACTTGATGATGACTTGAGCATATTTGATAATTAAGCACAAAAGTGGCACGACATGGACAAAAATCCTGAATCATTCTTGGTTCTGGGCTAGCCTAGTGAACTAGACCAAATTCTTGCTTTGCAAAGTTTGGTCTAGGCATGCTCCATTGGAACCTCAGCAGCTCCTACCAGGACTCTGGCTAGCCAATCACAGCTCTCTAGAGGAGTTTCAAACACATAAAGAGCTGTGATTGGTCCATAATGGTGGGCCAATCATAGTGCTCTATGTGCTTAGTGAACAAATCACAGAGCTTTATCCGCTTTGTGGGCCAATCAGGGCACTCTATATGCCTGGTGGGTGGGATGATGCAACAGAGTGAAACAAGAGTATGTCACATTCATTGTCCAGTGGAATGCGGAGATCATTTGAAAGACAACGGTAGAACCCGCCCCACAACCGAGAGCCGTCAATGGAGCATGGCCAGACTAAATAATACATTTATTTACTCTGGCTTGTCAGGCTTGGTTCTGGGCGTGATGTTCTGCTAACTGCAGCAGCACTTTGTTTATAATCCGTTTCAGTTGCACTTCCTGCTTGTTTGAGCAAATAAATGAAGCTTTAAGAAGCTTTTATTCAGGAATTTATTTATTATCATTGTCATTAAATTGAAGTTGGACAGATGACTTGATTATGACTTGAAAATTCAAAGTTAAGGACTTGGACTTTCACATCATTGACTTTGGACTCGACTTGGCTGTCTTTGACTTGGACTTGACTCGAGACTTGACTGGAAAGACTTGTGACTTACTTGTGATTTGCAAAGCAGTGACTTGGTCACACCTCTGCATAAGAATAAAAAAGCAATTGAAAATAAACAGAATGACCAACAAAGCTACCAAACACAAGCCGTTCAGGAGGGTACATACAACAGGTGAAAACCTGTGTGTTTTCACATATCACATGGTAACTTGGCAGAATATCCCGTTATGATCAGCATTTGGTTTCTATTTGACTGAGAAACTCACCAATTTTACTCTTCAACAAACTTTTATGGCTTTCTCAGCTTAGAAATTCAGACATCATCCCCCTTTTTCCCAAGCACATCTGCATTAAACTGTAGCCGCTGTAAACACTAACTGTTTACCTTTGGAGGCCGGCTGTTTACCTCTGCTGCTTCACCTGTTTGGTCCCAGGAGAAGTACAGAAGGCCTTGTGCAAATCCCTGCAATGCTAATGTAGAACCATAACATGAATAGTAATCCTGTTCCCCAGCACAAAACTGTTTACTTATTCTGTTATCCTTTAAAATAAAAAGGCTTACAAAGACCATGATGTACTTGAAGACTTATCATCATTACACTAAAGAGGTGGCACAGGAAAATTTCATCTGGGACCACTGAACCAAATATCTGTGCAGCCTATTAATACTCGATATCCTTAACAGCTGCGGCATGCTTATTTTGCCAAAAGGGAAACAGTGGATCACGCTCATGTAAATTCATAGGTGCACGTACAGTAGCAGCAGCTAAATATTCTCCATCGCATGAATATCTTACAGAAGCTGACGGACTGTCTGTTGCCTACAGCCCAAATGTGCGTGTTAAGTTGTCTCTGGCATGTTTCTAATTCAACGCATCCGGAGTGAAAGACTGGGAGCCAGACGGCTTTCACTTTGAATAAAGATGATGCAAATAGCTTACAATGACTCAGCAATGTTTCACCAACACCAAGGATATGATAAATATGAGGCTTTAAAGCGCTCATTCCAACACATCTGCTGTGGTCTCTGATATAAAAGTAACACAGAGCACTGCTCTACTGGTTGAAAGTGGAATTAAAACAACCGTAAATGGCCCTGCAGCAGCCTACTGCAGCTAGCGCTACCAACAAGCTAACGCTAACATGATCCAAGTCTTACTAAATGACCCACACAGTAAAAGGATTCACACTGCTGGACAAAAATATTATTACTCACAAGTCTAGCAGCAACAAAGCCAGGTCACCATTAGCCTGTAGCCTTTTTCAGCTTCCTTAAACTAGCGTAGGCTGCGCCAATGTTCACTCGTTTTAGCTCTTTGTTTCACCTCCAAAGACACTACTCTCTTACTTTTACTTCCAGGCTCCACCATGATGCCAACAGAAAAGCTAAGTTATTATTTTTCTTCTTGTGCTTTATATTTACCAATTGAAATGCTAACTGCACAGAAAATAGCTAAAAGCCGTAATGCAGGCATCAGAGTGCCCGCTAGAACATCCACCCGCTCCACAAAACTGTTAAGGGGAGTCTTTGGCCAGCAGACGGCTGATGAGTGGTGTCAAATGTGAAACTGGTCAAGTTTCTAACCCAACAATCACTGAGATCAATGTTAAAATGTTACTTTAATGCCTTGTGAGTCCATCCCAGAGGAATGGAAGCTCTGGCGCTCCTGGTTCTGGGGGGAATAGACAACAGCAGGATTTAGAGTCATGACAATGATATTAATGATAGTCAGACATCTCGCCTCTGACTGGCTATTAGCAAAACAACTCTTCCTCTGCCTCCATTCGTTTTGCAACGTTGATATTTAATCTCCATTAATAACTCGAGCCTGAAGGACTTCTGCTGTGTTGTAAAGTTGCTAATGCTAACATTTAGCTTCTGCTAGCTGAGACACGCTCTGCTCTCTCTTGGCAGCTTAACCAAAGCAGCCTTCACCGTCGGGGGGGCAAGATGGGTGAGCACATGAATGGGACAGCAGTAGCTCAAGAAGGTGGAGAGTCCAGTAATCTGAAGGTTGCAGGTTCGATCCCGACTCAGACCACAGAATACTGCTGTTGTGTTAGTGGGCAAGGCACTTAACCCACCTTGCCTGCTGTAAGTGCTAAGAGGGACCAGTGGTGCCTGTGTTCAGCAGGTCGCACCTCTGTCAGTGCACCCCAGGGCAGCTGTGGCTACATCGTAGCTCATCCCCACCAGCGTGAGTGTGTGTGTGTGTGTGAATGACTGATAGTGTTGTGAAGCGCCTTGGGGGGTTGGAGAACCCTAAGAAGATGCAAGACAAATGCAGGCCTTTGACCAATGCCTTTTTACAGTGTGATGTAGATCTGTGAGGCATTTTCTCGACCCATCTATTTTCTATCTTGAGGCAAATTCAGGAAGTAAAGTAAAAACTGTTTCTCAGTGAACTTGCTCTTTAAAAGAAATAAGTCTTCAGAAAGGACCGGATATGAAACAGTACAAATATATCTTGTCCCACTAGCTACCACACAAAAGTAGAAAAATATTTTTTATCTCGTCTCTCGTCTCGTCTCGTCTTCCTCCGCTTATCCGGGTCCGGGTCGCGGGGGCAGCATCCCAACTAGGGAGCTCCAGGCCGTCCTCTCCCCGGCCTTGTCCACCAGCTCCTCCGGCAGGACCCCAAGGCGTTCCCGGACCAGATTGGAGATGTAACTTCTCCAACGTGTCCTGGGTCGACCCGGGGGCCTTCTGCCGGCAGGACATGCCCGAAACACCTCCCCAGGGAGGCGTCCAGGAGGCATCCTGACCAGATGCCCAAACCACCTCAACTGGCTCCTTTCGATCCGGAGGAGCAGCGGTTCTACTCCGAGTCCCTCCCGAATGTCCGAGCTCCTCACCCTATCTCTAAGGCTGAGCCCGGCCACCCTACGGAGGAAACTCATTTCGGCCGCTTGTATCCGCGATCTCGTTCTTTCGGTCATTACCCAAAGCTCATGACCATAGGTGAGGATTGGGACGTAGATCGACCGGTAAATCGAGAGCCTGGCTTTCTGGCTCAGCTCCCTCTTCCCCACGACAGATCGGCTCAGCGTCCGCATCACTGCAGATGCCGAACCAATCCGCCTGTCGATCTCCCGATCCCTCCTACCCTCACTCGTGAACAAGACCCCGAGATACTTAAACTCCTCCACTTGAGGTAGGACCTCTCCCCCGACCCGGAGGTGGCAAGCCACCCTTTTCCGGTCGAGAACCATGGTCTCAGATTTGTAGGTGCTGATCCTCATCCCAGCCGCTTCACATTCGGCCGCGAACCTACCCAGCAAGAGCTGAAGGTCAGAGCTGGATGAAGCTAGGAGGACCACATCATCCGCAAAAAGCAGAGACGAGATTCTCCTGCCACCAAACTCGACACACTCCACACCACGGCTGCGTCTAGAAATTCTGTCCATAAAAGTGATGAACAGAACCGGTGACAAAGGGCAGCCCTGGCGGAGTCCAACCCTCACTGGGAACAGGTCCGACTTACTACCGGCTATGCGGACCAAACTCACGCTCCTCTGGTAAAGGGACTGAATGGCCCTTAACAGAAAGCCACCCACCCCATACTCCTGGAGCGTCCCCCACAGGGTGCCCCTGGGGACACGGTCATAAGCCTTCTCCAAATCCACAAAGCACATGTGGATTGGTTGGGCAAACTCCCATGCCCCCTCCATCACCCTTGCAAGGGTATAGAGCTGGTCCACAGTTCCACGGCCAGGACGAAAACCACATTGCTCCTCCTCTATCTGAGATTCAACTATCGATCGGACCCTCCTCTCCAGTACCTTGGAGTAGACCTTTCCAGGGAGGCTGAGGAGTGTGATCCCCCTATAGTTGGAACACACCCTCAGGTCACCCTTCTTAAAGATGGGGACCACCACCCCGGTCTGCCACTCCCTAGGAACTGCCCCCGATGACCACGCAATGTTGTAGAGACGTGTCAACCATGACAGCCCTACAACATCCATAGCCTTGAGATACCCAGGACGAACCTCATCCGCCCCCGGGGCTCCGCCGCTGTGTAGTTGTTTGACTACCTCAGCAACTTCTGCCCCCGAGATCGGACAGTCCATCCCCAGGCCTCCCAGCTCTGGTTCCTCCTCGGAATGCGCATTGGTGGGATTGAGGAGCTCCTCAAAGTATTCCTTCCACCGTCCGACTATAGCCTCAGTTGACGTCAGCAGCTCCCCATCCCCACTGTAAACAGTGTGAGCGAGTTGCTGCCTTCCTCTCCTGAGGCGCCGGACAGTTTGCCAGAACCTCTTTGGAGCCGATCGATAGTCTTTCTCCATGGCCTCACCAAACTCCTCCCACGCCCGAGATTTTGCCTCGGCAACTGCCACTGCTGCACCCCGCTTGGCTATCCGGTACCTGTCTGCTGCCTCCGGAGACCCACAGACCAGCCACGCCCTGTAGGCCTCCTTCTTCAGCCTGACGGCTCCCCGAACCTCTGGTGTCCACCAGCGGGTACGGGGGTTGCCACCACGACTGGCACCGGCCACCTTACGGCCACAGCTAGCAACAGCCGCCTCGACAATCGCAGAGTGGAACAAGGCCCACTCGGACTCAATGTCCCCCACTGCTCTCGGGACGTGGTCAAAGCTCTGCCGGAGGTGGGAGTTGAAGACCGTCTTGACAGGTTCTTCTGCCAGGCGTTCCCAGCAGACCCTCACTATGCGTTTGGGTCTGCCAGGTCTACGCGGCATGTTCCCTTGCCATCTGATCCAACTCACCACCAGGTGGTGATCAGTTGACAGCTCCGCCCCTCTCTTCACTCGGGTGTCCAAAACATACGGTCGCAGGTCAGATGATACGACTACAAAATCTATCATCGACCTGTGACCTAGGCTGCCCTGGTACCAAGTGTACCGGTGGGCATCCTTATGTTCGAACATGGTGTTCGTTATGGCCAAACTGCGGCTTGCACAGAAGTCCAATAACAAAACACCGCTCGAGTTCTGATCAGGTGGGCCGTTCCTCCCAATCACACCCCTCCAGGTCAAGCTGTCATTGCCCACGTGAGCATTGAAGTCCCCCAGCAGGACAATGGAGTCCCCTGATGGAGTACTATCTAGCACTCGTCCCAGGGACTCCAAAAAGGGTGGGTACTCTGAACTGATATTTGGCCCATAAGCACAAACAACAGTCAGGACCCGTTCCCCGACCCGAAGGCGCAAGGAAGCTACCCTCTTGTCCCCCGGGGTAAACCCCAACACACAGGCAGAGAGTCTCGGGGCTAACAAAAAGCCAACCCCAGCCCTCCGCCTCTCACCCGGAGCAACTCCAGCAAAGTAGAGTGTCCAACCCCTCTCCAGGTCTCGGGTTCCAGAGCCAATGCAATGTGTCGAGGTGAGTCCGACTATATCAAGCCGGTACCGCTCAACCTCTGCCACAAGCTCCGGCTCCTTCCCCGCCAGCGAGGTGACGTTCCATGTCCCAAAAACTAGTTTCCTTGTCCGGGGATTGGACCGCCAAGGCTCCCGCCTTGGTCTGCCACCCGATCCACACTGCACCGGACCCTTCATGTTCCTCCTGCGGGTGGTGGGTCCACAGTTGGACGAGCCCATGTATCCGGTTCGGGCTGGGCCCGGCCGGGCCCCATGGGCGAAAGCCCGGCCACCAGGCGCTCGCTCACGGGCCCCAACCCCAGGCCTGGCTCCAGGGTGGGACCCCGGTAACCCTCCGGGCCGGGTACTCCGACTCTTCGTTTTCACCGCCATGAAAGATCCTTCGAACCGTTCTTTGTCTCACCCTTCACCTAAGACCAATTTGTCATGGGAGACCCTACCAGGGGCACTAAGTGCCCCAGACAACATAGCTCCTAGGATCATTAGGGCACTCAAACTCCTCCACCACGATAAGGTGACGGTTCAAAATATATTAATATTTTTACAAGCTAAATAAAATAAACACACAGTTACGGATGTCTTTTGAAAATGATTAAAAAAGGTGACCACGTTGTAATAGTTCATGCTTTGTAGCACTTTGCAGCAGATGCATTACTCAAGCACGGCTTTACGGCTGAAAATGGTTTCATTATTCTTTACTTCTGTGAGCTAAAATATTATGATGCATAGAACTCGCCGTACACGTCCCTACTTCACATTCATCTTTTTAACTACATTAGTAAACCGTAAAGAGAAGGAATTTTTTTAAAGGTCCTATTTGTCCTCAAGAGCAGCTGAAGATGTGCCTCAGCTCCTGCATTCATCAAAAGGTGCGACTGCAGCGTTAACAAGAGAAGAAGACAAAGGAAAATAAAGGAAACAACATTCCAGTAACAGTTCACACAACTGGATGAATCCGACACAACACAACAACTCAGAGATGCGTCATAGAAAAACAGCCATATGTCAAATACTCCCACTGCCAAAGCTGAGGAGAGTAGCTTCTTTTTCCACTCTGACCCTGTCGAGCTGTATTTAGAAGCATTCCCTTGCAAGCAGCGGTGACAAGATCACCATTTTAGGAGGAAAGAATCAATTAAAAGACAAAAAAGACCAGAATAGCAAATACCTGTCTGCTTTGTGGGATGCTAACACAAATAAATGTTTGCTGCTTGAAGATTTCACCTGCAAACATCATAAAAAACAGCAAAACAAATGATGAAAATTTTAAAATATCGGGCTGCGTACTACCCACGACCCTCACAGAAAAACTACCACCTGTTGGGCTTTTGGTTGATGAGAAATGAGTCTGTTTGCCTTCCTATTTACCGGTTTGCAGCTCCTGCCTGTCAGGGTGAATCTTTCTCATACGGGGTGATTTAAATCTTTCACCGAAGCTCTGACCTTTCCAGACGACTGTCTGGGACTGACACAAACCACAGATGATGAAGCGCGGCTTTTAGTCCCGAGTCGAATTCTGCTCAAGACGGAGAGACATGCTAGGGCTAAAAGAAAGTCATGAAAAATAAATAACAGCTAATTATTATAGAGGTAAGATGTGCAGATTTGCCTCCAGCTGCCACCTCGGCTAGAAGCTCCATTTTTAACAAATCAACGCCCAGTGACAAAACCACCCGTGTAATCAATTAAAATCATTTTTATTAGTTTGCTGACTAACTTGTTAAAGAGTACTGATCCTGCTGGTGGGATGTTGTCAGGCTCAGATTACGCTGTAAGGGGTGCTTATTAAGTGAAGAAGTGTGCAATGTTTTGAGCACTTTAAATATTTCCATTCTTATCCGTCACTCGGCACTAGGGTTGTCACGATACTAAAATTTCAAACTCGATTCGATACTTGAAAAAAAACTCGATGCTCGATTTCGATACTATTTAAAAACACCCATTTATCGAACAAGTTTATTCAAAATATAACATTCCTCAATTTATATTACAAAAATTAAATGTTAACAATTAAGTGTGTAAAGTGCTTAAACGTTTCAAGTATCAGCATTTTTTAAAACGTACATACAAAAACTGGTGAAAGTTAACACTTTAAATCATGAATTGTCTCACTATATATACACTATTTGCAGAGTGATGTTTTGCTGCTTAAACTCTGTTTAAGGTGCATTTTTGTCATAAGATGTAATGCCGTATGTTTTGTTCTGTACTTTTGAACAACTCTGTTGGTCAATAAAGGGAGAAAACGAATTTCTCCACAGTAGGACAAAGGTACATCTACCGGTAATCTTAATAAAAACAGATTGGCGCACGGCAGTGACGTCATTAAAAGCGCCGGTTAGATTAGCCGCGGCTAGTCTGTTTACGCCTAGAAATCCCAGACCCGCTCCAAACGAACAGGGGAATCACGTTAATGATTCCTAACAAAACCTTTCGACATGAAGATGTTTTGGTGCAGATAATGTCTTATTTGGAGGCTGCACCATGGGTGCCCGTCCGCACCCGTTATAAGGATATACACTGACGGCGATTCGGCGATGGACCTACGGTAAATACCCCGGGGAATCCAAGTAGCACCAAAGTTGTCAGCGTGAGTAAACAAACGTACTGCATGCTAGAAATTAAGTCCGGGTTGCAATAAACGGGAGTTTCCTTTAAGCACATAAGCGTGAATATACAACTACGTGTCGGACTTGGTATGCTAATTAAGCTGGGCTGTGAAGCGCCTCCCAAATTCGCTGTTTATGTTTTTGTTTATTTATTTGGCAGACAACACTTGGATCGGAGACAACTCGCGTGGGAAATTGCAATGTAGCCATGCGGCGTCTTCTTCTTCTGTTTGTCTGGGAGGCGGAGGCTGCTTTACGGCATCTGGCTGTCGTGCGTGTCGGTGTACTTGAAGAAGGCTGTGTATAATAGTCCATAATATCGATACCACAGGGATGGAATATCTCATTTAGATACCACTTTTAGCATCGATTTATATCTGGGTATCGATTTTTTTGACAACACTACTCGGCACTAAAATTCAGGAGTGTTGGCCCTTCCAAGATCAATCATCAGCTTAGGAATGACCTCGCACTTACAGCGAGGATCAGAGACGGCGATATCTAAAGAGCAGGGTATATATAGCAATCCTTAAGTAAAATTTACTACTTTTTAATACTTTTTTTTACTACCTTCAGAATTTTTTTAAAACCATCACAACACTAAATTGCAAGTGTTAATCAGCGACCTATTTACACATTTTTTAACATATATAACATACAAAAAGAATAGACTTAGAGACTCACTGATGTTGACAACGTATTGCACATATTTATTTTACTTAGAAAATAAGCCAGGCACTTCTGTTCAGCGGTTCAGACAGTTGACCACGAGGCCTGAAATGATGCACAACGACCACTGAATATGACGTCATCATTATGTGACCGGATATGCTAAAGTAGGGCTGCTCGATTATGGCAAAAACAATAATCACGATTATTGTGACTGAAATTGAGATCTCGATTATTTAAGACGATTTTTCAATTTATGTAGATTTTTATTTTTTTTATTTTTATTCAGTCATAAAACTGCTCAGGGCACAATCAGGGCAAAAATAAACAACAAGATGATCACTAAAATAACTCCTGATTCCCAGTATAAAAAGACCAATATACTTATAGCTCAGTTTATGACCCAAGGGCTATAGACCTTGGTTTAACTCATTTAACTCTAACCAGTACAGACCCAAATACCAATATCTTGCAAATACTGACAGCAAGAATTATACTGTGGCATTTATAACAAATAAATGCAAATTGCTGTTCACTAAATGTTGCATAGCATTTATTTAGTCGTGTCAAGGTGCTGTAGGAGAGTGCACTAGCACCATGTCCTCAGAGAGATTAGTTATTATTTATCAGCGTGAGGAACTTATTTCTACCTTATTTATAAACTATTTATTTACAAGTCCATCAGTTAATGTAATAAATGTCCCAACCACAGCTGCACCCCCCACCCCCAACCCGGTCTCACAGCAATCAGGGGCAAGCTGCACGTGTGTTTAGCGCGCCGCACGCACACATTTAGCCGTTTTTATCGGCTCAGGAGTCCGCAGGTGCGGTGTGTGTGTCACTCACTCTGGTTACTCCAACAGGGAGCCGGCTCCGAGAGCTGTTTCTTTAGCGAATGACACATCACTACATCATTCCCTTTCCTAATGTCCTGAAAAACGTCCGGAGTGCAGGCGGAGTTTAGCTAACCTGCAGGAAACGTCGACGATAGTTATCCAGAAAGTAGCTAAGGGTTACCAGAGATGTTTCTGAGGTGTTCGCTAGGTACTTTTAAGATTTAAAAAGTCAAGAAGCGGGTCTGAGAAGCTGTTAGAAATAGCGTCAAAGTCGCCAAGTTAACTTGGCAACACTGGGAGGAGCGCTTCATTTGCAACTCAAGGCAGCGCAAGTGGGAGGAGCAAATAATCGGCTTGTTTTGTTTTTATAATCGTTCAAAACACTTCATTCGGAATATATTTCTATGTCGATGTTCAGAATACGACATCTGATAGTCTGAAAAAAATAATACCTAATTTGGAAAAAATAATACCTAATTTGGAAAAAATAATACCTCTGAGACCAAATTTAACACTTTTAATGGCCTTAAATTTGACTATTTTTATTTATCACTTTTTAATACTTTTTAAAACCCCGCGGACACCCTGAAAGAGCCATCTAAAGTTTTCCAGGTGTTGAGCATTAATTTTTTATCCTATATTAGGAAAATAAATGTGTGCCAGCGTCCCAAGGAGAACCAAACTCATCTCTTGCTTAACTTCCTGACAAAAACACCTTTGATTTGGAGCATAAATTGTAATTTTGGATTCTGTAAGACACCCTAGCAGCACAAAGGGACTGCTTTAATAATGTATACATGTACGAGGAGTGGATTTAGTCTCTTTTAAAGGCCAGATTTGTAACCTCCAGTATGGTTTCACGCCAAAAACCTGCAGAAAACAAAAATCAGCATGACAGGTTTATTAAACAACACTCTAGCCTGACAACAACAAACCTATTTTTACATTTCATTAACTTGTTACACACACAGACACACACACACACACAGACACACACAGACACACACACACACACACACACACACACACACACACACCTTTACTTCTGCTTACGAGGTCTAGAGTTAATTAGGACAGTCAGTGGTATAGACGCAGTCATGACCTACCATTCCTGGTTTAAATTATTATTTCCATCTCTGGCTGCTCATTAGAAGTGAGTCAGCATGTCCTCCTGCCCCCCAACATAAGGCTTCGCCTGACATGTGGGCTTGTTGCTGATTTTCTTTGCTTACAGAGTGTTCAGAAATTGGTCACCAGGGAAATTATTCTGTTGCCGGGACTCCTCCCTGATCTATCACGTCACTTTAAAGTGGAGCACCTTTCCTCTCGGCAACTCTGCAAACTCAAAACGCATCACAACACAACACCGGTTGGCTTTAGCATTCACGTGGAGGAGCTATACGTGGGAAACAATGTGGCTTCTGTTTAAATACAAACATTTCATGTGTGCACAAACTGATTTTTAATTGTTTACAGTGTCAGATACACAGCGAATCAAAGCTATGATTCATTACTTAGTGAGACTAGTTAACTGGAGACACCCCTCATAAAACCCAGCCACATTTCCTACGAGAACGATGGCCTGCAGTTTTTACTGATTTACTAAGCGGCAGGAAGTGAGCGAGCGAAGCTCAACCTGCAGGAGAATGCTGCGGCGTCCCGCCATAGGTGATGCATCCTCCGGTGCTGCGTGCACAGCACAGCAGCCACGAGCAGCTTAAGGGAGAGAGAACCACACACGGGTACAGTGGCTGCAGAATCCTGCCAGAGGAGCGCTTGATCTCGGCTGGCACCGGACCCGCAGTACTGCCCCAGTAGGCTGAGACCTCCTAGCCTGTTTGCAGATGGAATCTATGCTTATAAATCACAGGAGCATGGGGAGACCCGAGCAAACATGGACCACAAAGATCTCATTATTCATCATCGTTGCAACAGTGTGAAATTACATCAGAATATCTGAAAATAAATCCAAGACCTTCTTCTTTGATAACCCCCAGTGCACGTGTGCCATGCCTGGGTTCAGTGCTGGGATAAGCTGCATGCTGTTACCACCACGAGTGCTTCACGCACTGTAAAATCTAAAAATGTTACCATATGTAGGAGCCAGACATGCCGTTTCCTTTTCTTTTGTCTTGATGTTTTAGCTGATATGTGGGCGGGTCATTATCACTGGTCGGAATAAAGGTAGTGATGTCACTGTTGATGTTAGGCTCTATTCCGGAAGGGCAAACAGGTTTTCGACCGCTGTGGCGTGAAGACGCTTGAATGGGAATTACTCCCGTCACTGTTTCACCTGGAATGCAACTAACATTAAACAAGAAGCATCAGCACAACAATCCCACGCTTAAAGCTGTTTTATTTAAGCAAATAGTAACTTCATCAGTCAACGTGGGAACAACACAGAGCGCCAACCAGGTCCCGGTCTAACAGCCTCAGGAGTTGTTTTCATGCTCAAAACTATTTTAAGCAAACTCCTTGCCTCCCCCAAAATTTGTTATTTTTAATCATCTCTTTAATCAAATTATATCTCGTTTAAGGATTTTAAACATTTTGTTAGCTAAAGACTTTAATCCTTCTCCTTTCTGAGCAACTTGCATCACTAATTTGGCGAACTTCTGAACAACTAATTTACCGACATTAACATTTTATGTAACTCTGTTTTTGAAATAGCTTGTTTTAATGCCCTGCTGTTTGTCTGCTTTGTGTTAATTTAATCTTTTGTGTGTGAAACGGAATTAAATGACTGTTTTCCACCTAAAAGTCCTTTCCCCCCCTCTCCTCAGCAGGAACTAGTCTGCATGAGCTATGGCCTCAAGGTCTCATGCATCTGCTTCCAAACGGTTTTCCTTTCCAGCCCAAGAGAAGAATGAAGACAACGGACTCGTTCTTTTTAATAAATCAAAGAACTCTATTTTTAATAAAGCTAATCAAACAAAGTGTTAGTCAATAATAAAATGTGAACCAAGTTGTGAATTGAAAATATTAATTACTTTATTATAATCCTATAGAATATAATGAGTAATATAACTTTAAAGAGCAAGTCAACCCCTACCAGAGTCTAACTCCACTCCCACTTCATGCTTGAAAAATGCAACAAATGCTGTTGCCTGGCAGACCGAGAAGGCGGAGCTGCTAACCAATACACACACACAGGCTCACGACAGCATTGTGACATCATAATGTACCAGTTTACATCATAGCATACCTCTTAGCCAATAGCGGTGGCAGATTTAAATTAAAATACAGTGCAGAGTTTTTACCTGACGACGGCACAGCACTGCCAGTTTTAGGCAGAATATTTAAATTTTAACTAAGATGCACTAAGTGCCAAATTATTGACGACACGTGTCTGCAGCACGACTAGACACTCGTTTATTTAGTTTATCAGCAAAAAAAGGTTTATTTGGGGGTGACTTGCTCTTTAAATGTTTCCAACAGGACTAATTTCACGTAGCGTTAAAAGACATGACACACTGCTTTTACTGATCCAATCAGAATCTGCCAGATCTGACGGAGGCGTGGTTTTGGTGGTGCTTGGTAAATCTGTCATCTTTTCATTCGACCATAAACCAAAACATCCGAAGTATAACACTATGCCCACGCCTCTCTAATGCTGTTAAAAGCGTTCTAGAGAAGTTGTCGGAGTGGCCAATCCGTAACGTTCCTCTTCAGCTGAAAGAACCAACGACAAGCTGGATAAAATCTGTTGCTGTTCCACCTGCTGCAACGGTTCCTTTCAGAATAAAAGCTGAACTCCATGACCCTCCGGGTCCATCTGACGCTGTCAACCAACTGTCGCTTTTTACCTGGAGACAATCCAAAGACTAGTCTGTCGTACTGCTGACTAGGGCTGCAGCTATGGAATATTTTTGTAATCGAGTACTCTATCGAATCTTTTATCGATTAATGGAGTACTCTAATAAATGACCCTTTTGTGCTTGTAAACCATTATATCAAATAGCATGTTATAAGATATGAAAGACCTCTTAAAATGAGAAAGCAGTTGCCAGTTATTCTTCAAGTTTTATTCAAAATTAGTTTTCAAAACTTCAGCACTTCAACTTCACAGTAAACAAATGCGAGCGGCCGCGGCCCAAACAGAACCAGAACCGCTCACGGCGCATGCGCAAACATGGCTCGCCAGCTGTTTCCCTATTAACACACGTCCGTTTTAATTTCTACACTTTTTTTCTCACACACTGACAAGGATTGCCGTAAGCATGTTTGCCGTGATTATGTTAAATTATACTGATCACACAACATTTATTTACTTTCGGTCGTTTTCCTCCGCCACTCATAAATACCCGTTTCCTCCTGCAGCAATCCAGCGGGACAACGGACATCAATAACAACACATTTTAAGTCCGACGTGTTGCTACCAGACGTACGGTGTGAGCTGAAACCGTGCTACAAATGAAAAAGTCACACAGTGTCTGCAGAATATACAGAAATACAGGCTAAAATGCATTATCTTGTAGAGGCTCCGAGTCTGCTTGCAGAAGTGATATGAGGATGTTTCCTGGTCAGGTGCTGCAGCATGGAGGATGTGGTGTTGTGGTCGGCTAGATCCATTTTACAGTATTTACACTGGACTACGTTTCCCGCCTTACGACGTGAAAAATGGTCCCACACCTCCGACGTTTTCTGTCTTTTTCTCTCTCCACCGGGGTCCACGTTGTCCACCATGGCTTAAGAGAAAGTAAAGTTATATTCGCTACTCGCGTGTGCATTCAGTGCAGAGTGTATGTGCGTCACTTATTTCGGTCCGGGTGAAACATGACCCCGGGCGATTGCAAAGCCATGAATTAATTTAAACATGAATTAAACGAAGCCTCGAGGCAGAGAATTTGACTCGAGGATTTTTTGTACTCGAATTATTCGAGGTACTCGAGGAATCGTTTCAGCCCTACTGCTGATGCTGTTTCATCGGCTCCGGTACCCAAAGAGGGGTGCGAGGACCTGGCATTCTAAGGGCATGTGTGGAGCAACAAAAATGGCGTCTTATGTGTTTATGAATCTCCGAATCAAAGCTTAGCACGAAGACATCACTTCACTCCCATCAGAACTAATGGTTTCTCCGGATTTGCTGGTTCTGAACAACATTCCACACTACCCCATTCTCCGTCGCACTTCACCTTAGTTACACCATACATTTAGTGTTTAAAGTTAGTCTAGTTTTAATTTGTTTATAAAGTGCCTTGGGGGGTTGTAGAACCCTACATCAAATATAGGCCCTTTACCGTTCACCATGACATTTTTAAATGCATTTACCAATCACCATTGCTTAAATATCCCACATTAGCAACCTTTTATTTTGCATAATACCTCCGTTCATTTTCTAACGTGAGCACTGATTGTTTGAGTGTCATTAAGCTAAATGGAGGATGGAGAAATACGGAGGATGGGAAAACTGGCACCTAATGGTTCGAGGCCCGTGGACCATTTTCATATCTACCGTGATTAGATGTAACTATTATCACAATAACGTCTGTCCACTAAGGACTCGGCATAACTGGCTGTGCAGAGAATAACACACTAGCCATGGTACTCAGCTTAAAACAGCTTAGTCTCCATGTAGGAAGAAAATCCTGTCGGTATGAAAAATCAGCAGAATTCATCTCATGTCTTGTTAGGAATAAAGAGCGGAAAAGCACTGAAAACAAGTGTTCTCAGAATTAGCTAATAAAGGAGTGACAACAAACTGCAAACTTGTGTTTTTGTTGACTTCAGCGCTCGTTTACTTTGTCATGTTTGTGTGAAGTTGTTATAGATCAGGAAAACTGTGAAACACCAGAATAAAATATATCATATTAAAATATCCGATTCATCTTACTTTGGTTTGTTGTTGCTGCAGGATTTGTTTTATGGTCTGTTGTGGAGGCTGCTAACCCCAAATGTGACTGATTTTATTCTTTATGTGCGTTCTTTATTCTAAGTACCTTGCTACCTTTTGAATTTTGCTGGGGAAATCCTGAGCTCTTGCCGACTTAAAAAACAAATTTCAACTCCAAAAGAGAGTATGGATTGGATAATTTACCATTTCTAATGAAAATCCTGGTGCTTTACGATTGCTGTCATTGCACTCGGTTCCGCAGCAGCGATCCCATCTGCACATGCAGTGGATGCTGTGCTGCAGAGTAGCAAAACAGGCTGCTACATGTCGGTCAGCCAAGCAGTGGCATAGGTGAGAGGAGCGGGCAGAAAGGAGATGGAAATGCTGCAGCCTGTGGATCGTGCAGGGCGGTGTCACCAGTGCACACATATCCTAAAGGGAGGGCGGCTTAACTCGTTGGTCCATGACCACCAATATGCTTGATCAACCACAGGTCCCCCAGAAGGCCAAAGGTACAGCACATCAAAGTATTTTTATACAAATTCATGGTCCCTTGAGGGATAAGAAACTGCAGCTTTAATCATTTCAGGGAACCAACAAAGAACGAAGCAATAACATAAAACAGTGAATGTGTTTGTCTTACACCGATTTCTATCAAATGTCGACCTACTGATGTGATCAGACGCGGGATTCCAATGAAAGCCAAAAAAATAAAAGATGAAAATCAGACGACAAACTCACCGATCACTTTGTGATCCACATGAGATCGGCAGAATTTTAACAAGTAGCTGCAGAACAGGTCAAAAAAACTCAGCTGCTCCGTTGTTTAGCTCAGGAGTACGTCTGCAGGAAGCAGGACTAGAATACACACCGATATTAAAGCTTGATGGCTACATTTGAGCTTTTACCACCTCATCGGTACATTTTCACATAGATGCTGAGACTTGGATTTACTGAAAAGAAAACTAAGGCAAGAGTTTTTGTTAGAGAAATTATTTTTTCCCCTACTTTACATTCAGTGATGTTTGAGTAAAAAACATTTCTGGACTTGATCCGTCCCCTTTTTGGATTTGAATTGATTTATGTATTTGAAAGGAAAAAAGCATACTGATGAACCTACAAAATATGTCAGAGTTACCCCCAAATTCCACTACCTCCAAATAAATAAATTCCACTACCTCCAAATAAATAAATTCCACTACCTCCAAATAAATAAATTCCACTACCTCCAAATAAATAAATTCCACTACCTCCAAATAAATAAATTCCACTACCTCCGCTCCGCTCCGGTCTTCCCCCGCCTTCCGCAGCCGCTCGCTTCCGAACTCAATTTTTACTGGTACCCGCTCTACAACGGCTCCGCTCCGGTGCGGAGACCTGGGGTGGGCAAACAAGCATGCGCGGGATTTTCAAGATCTTGCGATACAGTCCGAGCAATAAACGCGGAAGTTAGATCCAAACACCCGTTGTGTGCGAGAAGCATCGGCATGAACTGTTTAATCTGCCCATCATTTGTGTTGAGAGATCAGCCGTGTTTGGATCAACAAAGTGTGACTACTTTGATAGTGGAAACTGTATTCATGGCTTACTTTTGTGCATTTAAACTTCAGCCGCCACTGATAGTTGTTAAAAGTTGTTAAACCTGTGCATATGAAACAAAAAACGCCTTTTGTTTAGCGATTTATTGTGGAAAACGGAAGTTGTGCTTGCTCCCTTTCCTGTTGGGCGATGGTGATTTCTGTCTATTTACTGCGGAGGTGCTCCGGCGTCAGGCGAAAATAGGATCGATTCTATTTTTGCCGGACGCCGGAACAGGGGGCGGCGCACGGCGCCGCACTGCCGGAGCACGGCTGCAGTAGTGGAATTGCTCTGATTGACTACAACGGGACCGATCGTGCCGGAGCGGAGCGGAGGTAGTGGAATTTGGGGGTTACCCCCAAATTCCACTACCTCCGCTCCGCTCCGCTCCGGTCCGCCCCCGCCTTCCGCAGCCGCTCGCTTCCGAACTCAATTTTACTGGTACCCGCTCTACAACGGCTCCGCTCCGGTGCGGAGACCTGAGGGGGGCAAACAAGCATGCGCGGGATTTTCGAGATCTTGCGATACAGTCCGAGCAATAAACGCGGAAGTTAGATCCAAACACCCGTTGTGCGGGAGAAGCATCGGAAATGAGCTGTTTAATCTGCCCATCATTGTGTTGAGAGATCAGCAGTGTTTGGATCAACAAAGTGTGACTACTTTGATAGTGGCAACTGTATTTATGGCTTATTTTTGTGCATTTAAACTTCAGCCGCCATTGATGGTTGTTAAAAGTTGTTAAACCTGTGCATATGAAACAAAAAACGCCTTTTGTTTAGCGATTTATTGTGAAAAACGGAAGATGTGCTTGCTCCTTTTCCTGTTGGGCCGTTGTGATTTCTGTCCATTTACTGCGGAGGTGCTCCGGCGTCCGGCAAAAATAGGATCGATTCTATTTTTGCCGGACGTCGGAACAGAGGGCGCCGCACGGCGCCGCACTGCCGGAGCACGGCCGCAGTAGTGGAATTGCTCTGATTGACTAGAACGGGACCGATTTTGCTCCGGCGTTCGTGTCGGAGCGGAGCGGAGGTAGTGGAATTTGGGGGTTACTGTGCTGCCCTCACGACACGTGACCATGTGAAGCTAGACAGCCAGCGAACAAAATAGACGAGATCTCCACACAAGGCTTGCTTTGCTTGATTTTACTGAAGATCTTTTAAGCCTTATCTCTCTCAAGGCTTCTCCTTGCTATTTCTTATTTGTAACTGAAACATACAGAGAGTGAAAATAAATCGCTAGCTAATACACATCTTAATAAGAACTTAAAGATTAGCCTAGCTTAACACGTACATCACATTAGCATCACAGTTCACTCCATGTAAACACATATAAAGGTTATTTCTGAACACATTAATACTTACAAAGACGAACGTTTCCTAAAGGTACAAGCGTGTAGAGCACTTATGGCGTGTACATGAACTTATTCACTGTTTTAATACTGCCGAAGCACTTTTCACAGCGTTCGCGGAGAAAAAATGTCAAAGATGGGTGAATGATTAGAGCGCTCACTCGCTCTCATTTCCGCACGTACAATACAAAGATCGCTTGTGACAACGATGTCTCACTCTGAGCAAATTTCAAACTCACACATTTTAACAGTTTTTTTAGCATGAATCACACATTTATTAACTTTGAAATTATCTATCACCTTGCTTACATAACTTAATCAGATTATGCACTAACTACTGACTTTTGACCAAAAGGCATAACACTCCCCGCTTGATATAAACACATCATATCACTATACATTTTTAAGTTTTAATCTCTATTCTCATTCTCCTCGATCTGAGTGCGGCCTTTGACACCATTTCTCATCCCATCCTCCTCAATAGACTCTCTTCCTTAGGCATCACTCACACCCCCCTCAGCTGGTTTCAATCTTACCTTACTGGCCGCACTCAGTTCATCCAGTTAAAATCCTTTACCTCAGAACCCTCCCCAGTCAAGTCAGGTGTGCCCCAGGGCTCTGTCCTGGGGCCCCTCCTCTTCATAGTATACCTCCTCCCTATCGGCAAAATCTTCCGCAAATTCAATATCCAGTTTCACTGCTTTGCAGATGACACCCAGCTCTACATTTCCAGTAAGCCCAACTCAACTCTCCCACCATCCTCCCTTACACTCTGCCTCTCTGAAATCAAATCATGGTTCACCTCTAATTTCCTCAAACTCAACGGTAATAAAACTGAACTTCTTCTAGTTGGCACTAACTCCACCCTCTCAACATCTGACAGCTTTTCTTTAACTATTGACAGCGCCATAGTCTCCCCCTCCCCTCACGTCAAGAGTCTGGGTGTCATTCTTGACAGCTCACTTTCTTTTCAAGCTCACATTAATAACTTAATTCGGTCAGCATACTTCCATCTACGTTCCATTAACCATCTCCGTCCCTCACTGACCCCTCACACTGCCGCCATTCTCGTCCACAGCCTCGTCACCTCCCGTATCGACTATTGCAATTCACTTCTTTATGGTCTCCCCAACAAACTCCTTCATAAACTGCAACTGGTCCAGAATTCAGCAGCCCGTATTATCACCAGAACCCCTTCCTTTCACCACATCACCCCGGTTCTCCAGCAGCTTCACTGGCTCCCAGTTAAATTCAGGTCCATCTTCAAAATTCTCCTCCATACCTTCAAAGCTATCCACAACCTCTCTCCTCCATATATCTCAGACCTTATAAGTATTCACACCCCATCCCGTTCACTCAGATCATCTTCTTCCATCCATCTTGCGGTTCCTTCTGCCCGTCTCGCTACCATGGGGAGCAGAGCTTTCAGCCGCTCTGCTCCTTGTCTCTGGAACTCACTTCCCCCAGACATCAGGAACATCGACAGTTTTACCCTTTTCCAATCAAAACTCAAAACACACATGTTTAAATCTGCCTACAACCTCTGATTTTATTTAACTGTTTCTCTCTTTGTTTTTTCTTGTTTGGGTTTTATTATTGTTTTATTGTATTTTATTACGTGTTTTCTGTAAAGTGACCTTGGGTGTCCTGAAAGGCGCTTTGAAATAAAATGTATTATTATTATTATTATTATTATTAAATGTCAATACAACATATTCAAACACCAATTAGCATTGAGGAATATTCATTCAGTCTCTGAAAGCAAAACAACAATCTCTGAAACTAGTCTGAGAAACATTTTTACAGTCCCATCTTTTACAGTCCGCACTTCCACCTTACGGACCTTCTTGTCGCTGCTGGGGAATGTTTTTACTATTAGTCCCATGGGCCATTCGTTCCTGCTGGCTTGGGAGTCCTTTAGCAGGACCACATCTCCTTCTCTGACATCAGGTCTAGTCTCTGTCCATTTTGCACGACCTTGTAAGGTGGACAAATATTCTCCTTTCCACCTTTTCCAAAAGGTATGCAAGGTGTTGAACGTGTTTCCACTGTTTACCAAACAACTGCCCTGATGAAAAGTTCCCGAGCGGAGCAGACACAGCACTCATCTTCTGCGTTAGTAGCATTGCTGGAGTGAGTACTGCAGGACTGTCAGGGTCAGTGGATATGGGAACAAGAGGCCTTGCATTCATAACTGCCATCACCTCAGCCATGAAGGTACACAACGTGTCATGAGTAAGACGTGTTTGTTCAGTTCTTAAATACATGGCGTCTAGAATGCGCCTGGAGACCCCAATAAGGCGCTCCCACGAGCCTCCCATGTGAGATGCATGAGGGGATTAAATGTCCAAACACACCCTTTCTCTCGCAGGTACTTTCCTACTACTCCGTTTCCTGAGTCTAGGCCTAATTCCTTACAAGCGCCCACAAAATTGGTGCCTCTGTCTGAGCGCAGAAACTTGGCTGGACCCCGAATAGAGAAAAGCCTTCTCAATGCATTGATAAAACTATCAGCAGACATAGTCTCTATCAGTTCGATATGCACAGCCCTAGTTGACATTAGAGCTGAGGAAAATAATCAAATAATCGCTGCATCGGGATGCGGACATAAACGATTCTGCATCGTAGAAGAGTGCGCCATAATCGATTATAGTGGAATGTAGTTTTGTTTTTTAACGGCGGCACCAGCGCTGCATCCAAATCTGTCAGAGTGAGCGCCCTCCACATTTACCTCCGCCTTAATGTGGTACTGCAGGGCTGAGCGCTAGAGTTGTCACCCGAGACCAAACCGAAACCGAATCAGCCCGACCGGTTCTGTTGGATTTGGGCCGTGAATTATGTTAATTGAGCGGGTTGTCACGCGGCACGCTTCGCTCGCTCGACCAGCGACTGAGAGAGAGAGAGAGACTGTCTGCTCACACAAGAGAGACGATCGGAGGATGCTCCTCCAAACACGCGTTATTATTTTCATAATTTAATTATTATTTCTCTTGAAAGCGCTCAGTCAGACCGAGTGTTGTAATATAGGGAGATCCGGTCTCGGGGGAGGGGGCGGGGTCAATGACGGCGGCTGCAGCGTGATCGTCTGTCTCTTATTTAGGGACACGGAGAAATTAAAAGGAGAGAGAAATAGAAGATAGAAGTTCTTGTTCCACTTTATTCTTTTGTTTCATGATGATAAACTGATGTTAAATTCAGCTTAAAGAGAAACTGGGAGGAAGCTTTGGTTCATTTTAAGTTACAGGAGATCTTGTCTCCTATCTGCTCCTCCAGAGACAGCATGGACATGAGGGTTACATAGTGAGGGTCCCACAGGACAGGTTAGTGGAAAGGTTTGTAGTTAGCTGGTTGGTGAAGGAGATCCATCAGGTAATTTAATCCTAATCCAGCCCACAGCCTTCTGCTGGTGTTATTATCAGAAAGAATAAAACACACATCTTAAATATTATTGGAGTGTAGAATTTCTTTTATGTTTTATTATTTTCTGTATCAAACAGAACTTGATTCATTCTCCAACATTTCAGAAACGAACCACTGGGTTCAAATGAAATTAACTAAGTCAAACATTTCATTTGGTGTTATTTCTGACACCCTTCAGCTGTGGCATAAATATTTGACTCTAGAGCTGCTCAGAGACATTAAACACTCATATATGAACTCATTATGGATTTTATTATTACATTATGTGTCCTGTAGGTTTTCAGTACTTTTTTCAGATTTTGTGAGTTTTTGTAAAGCGTGTTTTTCTCAGCCTGAGGCGTGGTGTTGAACCAGGAAACAGATGTTTTACTTTGTTAAATCTTCTTTAATGTTTACATGTTTTGTCCTAACCTGTTGTGGATGGAGAGCTTTTGAGGGATGGCAGGTTGTGTCACTTACGTTTTAGATAAAAAAAATAAAAAGCAATTATCTGACATCTTCTATTTATCGATGAAAACAAATAAATATGAAATAATCGTGATGCATCGTGATGCATCGGGATATCGAATCGAATTGAATCGTTGACCCAATAATCATAATCGAATCGAATCGGAAGACAAGTGAAGATTCACACCTCTAGTTGACATGCATGTGAATAACACAGCCCAACGTTTGTTCTGGGAACAACCACCTCTTGTACGATGCGTCACAATTGTCCATGGCCCAAACACATCTAGGCCTACAGTGGTAAAGGGTGGTTCAGGGGTGACTCGGTCTGCGGGCAAATCTGCCATTTTCTGGATCTGCATTTTACCTCGCAACTTGCAACATGTGACACACTTATGGATGACAGATGACACGAGTCGCTTCCCTCCAGTTATCCAGTACCCAGCACCACGGATAGCTCCTTCAGTTATGTGTCTTCCTTGATGAGCTACTTGTTCATGATAGTGAGTTACAATTAGCATGGCGATGTGGCTGGTAGATGAGATAATCAAAGGGTGCCTTTCATCTTCTGTGAGATCGGCAGCAGAAAGACGTCCACCGACTCGTAAGAGACTGTCTTTGTCCACTACAGGATTGAGCTTTTTGAGTGTATCAAATAGGCCACTGTCCTTCTTTCCTTCTTTAATGTTTTCAAGTGTCCCTTTGTAAGCTTCTTGTTGGACAGCTCGAATGATGACTACTTTGGCTTGGGTCAGTTCTTGGACATTTGGTGTCTCACTGAAACTTTTCCATCCCCTTCGTCCACTTGCCTTTTGTACAAAAGATGTAACTACATGAATGAGTCTGGCTATGACTCTGCAAAGTGTGGTCCAGTTTGAGTACTTTTTGAAACGCTCAGAACCTAACTGTGGCTCTGATACAGTAGTTTTCATTACTTTTATTTCCGGACGCATCTCTCTATCTTTTTCAGGTTCGATGAGCATGAAAGGACCAGTGTGTGGTTCTGTGTGTGTGTCAGAGTCCAGAAAGTGTGGGCCTGAGAACCAGGTACTGTTCTGCAGGTCTGCTGCTGGAATGAACCGAGTGGCTTGGTCAGCTGGATTTAACTCGGTTGGTACATAACGCCATTGACTCGGATGGGTGGATGCTCTAATGCGCGTAACCCTGTCGGCAACATACATGTAGAATCATCTGGAGGTGTTGTGTATGTACCCCAACACAATCCTGCTGTCTGTATAAAATGTCACATTGTCTATTTTAATGTCTAACTCGTCTCTGATGAGCTCAAACATTTCCACCACGAGCACAGCAGCACACAGTTCCAGGCGTGGTACAGTGTGTGCGGGGCGGGGTGCGAGTTTAGACTTCCCCATGACAAACCCAGTATGACACTGTCCTTCACTGTCAACTGTACGCAGATAGACTACTGCACCTATAGCTACAGTGGAGGCGTCGCAGAAAATGCATAGTTCTTTCACTTTTGTTGTGCTTAACGTACCTGGGCTGTAGCACCTTGGTATTTGGAGGTTCTCAAGGGCTTTCAAAGAGTCTTTCCATGAGTCCCACCTCTCCTGCTTCTCAGGGGGTAAGAGTGTGTCCCAGTCTTTCCCATCAGATGACAGTTCTCTGAGTAATGCTTTGCCCTGCATTATTAAAGGAGCAGCAAATCCCAAAGGGTCATAGAGGCTATTAACTGTCGACAATACTCCCCTCCGTGTGAATGGTTTGCTCTCATTTGATACCTGGTAAGTGAAGCTGTCAGATTGTAGGTTCCAACAGAGTCCCAAGCTTCTCTGAACTGGAAGAGGGTCTACTCCTAGGTCTAAATCTTTCAGGTCCTTTGCACGGTCCTCAACAGGGAAAGATTCCATGACTTGACTGCAGTTTGATGCCACTTTGTGAAGGCGCAAGTTAGACTCTGCTAACATGTTTTGCGTTCTTCTGAGCAGGTTGATTGCTTCCTCTGGCGTGGCGACTGATGTGAGCCCATCATCAACATAAAACTGGCGCTCAACAAGACGTCTTGCGTCGGATCCGTATTCTCGTTCACCCTGTTGTGCTGCCTGTCTCATGCAGTAGATGGCCACAGCGGGCGACGGGCTGTTTCCAAACACGTGGACCTTCATTCTAAACTCGACTATGTTCTTTGTAATGTCATTGTCCTCATACCACAGATAACGCAGATAATCTCTGTGGTCTTCCCGTACGACGAAGCAGTAGAACATTTGCTGCACGTCAGCTGTCAGGGCTATGGGCTCTTTGCGGAAGCGCAACAGCACTCCCAACAGGGAGTTGTTCAAATCAGGTCCGCCAAGAAGCACTTGATTGAGCGAAATTCCGTCACACTCTGCACTTGAATCGAACACAACTCATATTTGTTGTGGCTTCTGTGGGTGGTATACACCAAATGTAGGCAAATACCAATGTTCTTTATTTTCTGGCAGAGGCGGGGCAGGCTCGGCTTGATCGTTGTCCAACATTTTTTGCATGAATTGGATGTAGTGATCTTTCATTTCTGGTCTCTTCTCTAAAGTCTTTCGGAGAGAGCATAGGCGTTTCAGAACTTGTTCTCTGTTGTCAGGCAGCCTCCTTCTCGGTGAGCGAAAGGGTGAAGGTGCAACCCAGCTGTTCTCTTGGTTTTGATAAACGTCGATGTTCATTATTGTCAGGAATGCTTCGTCGTCGATAGACATGGCTTGTTTGTTATCACCCTCAGATCTAACAAACACAGAGTGTCCTAAATAATCTGTCACGCAGGTTGCATTCATAGTGACCCCGTAATTCTCTTTAACGTGAATTGCGTTTGGGCAAGGCTCAAAATAGGATGCACGTCCATTATCTAAGGTGTGTGTTTTGTAGACATTGACCTCTGACTGACTGTGCGCTTTTCCTAGACACACCTCCCCCACAATAACCCAACCCAGGTCTAGCCTTTGGGCGTACGGTGCATCATTGGGTCCGTTGATTTGCTCACACACCTTATGGACCCTGAGGACGTCCCTTCCTAGGAGCAAAAGGATAGGGGCGTGGTGGTCGACAGGTGGGATGTTATCTGCGACTGAAAGAAGATGTGAGTGATGCTGGGCTATCTCTGGGGAGGGTATTTCAGATCTGTTGAGTCACATTCAATTAAAGGAGGTAGCTGGATGTTGACTTCTCCATCCAAGGACTCGAGGGAGAAGTTTACAGCTCTCCTACCTGAGGTTTACAGAGCAAGTCTTTAAGGTGTATGGTGTGGGTCGGGCATTGATTTTGAAAAGGCTGAAAAACTCTGACTTAGCCAGTGACCTGTTGGACTGATCATCAACTACTGCATACATTTTGACAGCTCTCTCTTTTTGGCCTGTGGGATACACTTTGACTAAACTGATCTTAGAACATGAACGTGGGCTATCACCTTGGCCACATACTTCTGTGCACCTCGACTCGACTGAAGGTGAGCTCTCAGTTTGCTCTTCATTGTCGTTGTTTCCTGGTGTAGTACTCTTAGGGGCAGGAGTAAGACCGGGATGCATTGCAGATAAGTGTTTAAGGCTGTCACACTCTATACACTTAACCACTGTTTTACATTTTTTTGCAATGTGTTGGACAGACCCACAGCATCTGTAGCAGATGTTATGCTCTTTGAGATAGGCTCGTCTTTCTTCAATGGGTTTGTCTCTAAAAAGCTTACACTTTTTGAGTGGATGTGGTTTTTTGTGGATTGGGCACTGGCGATCTGGTTCCTCCATTTTCTTTGGACTGAGATAATTTTGGTCTGGCTCTGCCGTGATGACCATTTTGTGTGCTGACACAGTAGGTTTACGATTATATGCCCTCAGTTTTTCTGTAGGAGAAGGAACGTGGGTATTGGCCTTGGATGTAGCAAAGCTTGGGTCATTCCTCATTTTCGCCTGCCGTTGGACAAATTGTGTGAAAAATGGGAAAGGAGGAAATGACACACTATGAGTCTCCTTGTACTTTGTTCCTGCAGTTGTCCACCTTTCCTGTAGGTTGAAGGGAAGTTTATCCACTATTTGCCTGACTCCTCTAGCTGTGTCCAGGTAAGCAAGTCCCGGGAGTGCGCCATCTTGTTTAGCACACTGTAGCTCTAATAAGATGTCACTAAGTTCTTGCAGCTTAACATCGTCTTTATTTGTGAGTTTGGGAAAATCCTCTACCTTTTTTAAGAGTGCATCCTCAATAGCCTCAGGTGAGCCGTAGCACTCTTCAAGTCGTTGCCAGATCATCTTTACACCTGCAGCAGGATTGAGGGTGTGTACAGCACGAATCCGCTTAGCCTGTTCGGATGATGTTGGACCCAACCATTTTGTTAGCAAGTCTAATTCCTCTCTTGGTGACAGATTTAAGTCTTTGGTTACGCTGATGAATGAAGTTTTCCATGCCCAATAGTTTTCAGGTTTGTTATCAAATTGTAAAAGACCTGTGCTGACTAGCTCTTTGCGAATTAGGTATTTTGCAAACTGTTGCGTTTCACTTGATTCAGGTAAGCAGTTGTTAAGTTTGGTTATAAACGGATTAGTTATTTGCGTACTGTCTTGTACATCTACTTCATTGTCATTCCCTTTAGGAGGCTGTGCTGGGTCGTGCTGAGTGTCTGGGTAGAGTAACTCACGTTGTTGTTGAACATATTCGTTAGTGCGGTGCACTGAACTGATGGGCTCAACTTCCTCACAAAGTTCTCCATAGGGCTCCCCGCTCTGAATCTCTGCTTCTTCATAGGCTGAGGCCTCTGCTTCAGCTGCGGCTATTGCTTTTTGGCACTGGAGGACATGTAGATGGGCATCCAGTTCAGCTCTCTGTTTCATTGCATTGGCTTCCTTTTCAGCGAAGGCCAGTTGAGCTCGTGCTGCTTGAGCTTTGGCGTAGGCCTTTGCAGCTGCAGAAGCTGTTGATGAGGATGTCCGTTGAGACCGCCTTGTCGATGTTCTGGATTGCTGCGACTTAGTGTCGAATGGCTGAGACTGCTGCTGCATTGTCGCTGGTTGAGTGGCGGCATCTCGTTGCTGTTCCTCACCGGCCGCTTTGTCTAGCTCTTCAGCAGCGTAGTCTTTTAGATAATTTCTTCCTGAGCGTAAACTCATGTTGCTTAAAGTAGCTCTGTATGCTTGAACCGCTGAGTAGACGTCTTTTTACTGCGCTGCCCTCACGACACGTGACCATGTGAAGCTAGACAGCCAGCGAACAAAATAGACGAGATCTCCACACAAGGCTTGCTTTGCTTGATTTTACTGAAGATCTTTTAAGCCTTATCTCTCTCAAGGCTTCTCCTTGCTATTTCTTATTTGTAACTGAAACATACAGAGAGTGAAAATAAATCGCTAGCTAATACACATCTTAATAAGAACTTAAAGATTAGCCTAGCTTAACACGTACATCACATTAGCATCACAGTTCACTCCATGTAAACACATATAAAGGTTATTTCTGAACACATTAATACTTACAAAGACGAACGTTTCCTAAAGGTACAAGCGTGTAGAGCACTTATGGCGTGTACATGAACTTATTCACTGTTTTAATACTGCCGAAGCACTTTTCACAGCGTTCGCGGAGAAAAAACGTCAAAGATGGGTGAATGATTAGAGCGCTCACTCGCTCTCATTTCCGCACGTACAATACAAAGATCGCTTGTGACAACGATGTCTCACTCTGAGCAAATTTCAAACTCACACATTTTAACAGTTTTTTTAGCATGAATCACACATTTCTTAACTTTAAAATTATTTATCACCTTGCTTACATAACTTAATCAGATTATGCACTAACTACTGACTTTTGACCAAAAGGCATAACAGTTAGCAAGAAGCTAGGTTCAAACTGTAGTCACGCACACGATTAATACATGAGTAAAATAGTCAAGCTATACTAAATTGGGAAAGAACTAAAATATTTCCCTGTTTAAAAGAACAACTAAGAAACAATGAATCAAGAACCACATACATGATAGAGGATCAAAAAAGATGCCTGTACGTTGGGGTTTACCCCAGTGAATGAGAGGGTAGCCTCCCTCCGCCAACGTGTGGGGGAAGCGTTCCGACTGTGGTCTGTGCTTATGCACCAAACTACAGTTCAGACTACCCACCCTTTTTGGAGACCTTGGAGGGGGTGCTCCTTCCAGCGACTCCCTTGTTCTGCTGGGGGACTTTAACGCTCACGTGGGCAACGACAGTGAGACCTGGAGAGGTGTGGTTGGGAGGAACGGCCCCCCTGATCTGAATTCGAGTGGTGTTTTGTTATTGGACTTCTGTGCCAGTCATGGATTGTCCATAATGAACACCGTGTTCAGACATAAAGGTGTCCATATGTGCTCTTGGCACCAGGATACCTTAGGCCGCAGCTCGATGATCGACTCTGATGTTGGTTCATCTGACCTGCGGCCGCATGTCTTGGACACTCGGGTGAAGAGAGGGGCGGAGCTGTCAACTGACCACCACCTGGTGGTGAGTTGGCTCAGATGGTGGGGGAGGATGCTGGTCAGACCAGGCAGGCCCAAGCGTATCGCAAAGGTCTGCTCGGAACGTCTGGCAGAGTCTCCTGTCAGAAGGAGCTTCAATTCCCACCTCCGACAGAACTTCCAAAATGTTCCGGGGGAGGCGGGGGACATTGAGTCTAAATGGACCCTGTTCCATGCCTCCATTGTTGAGGCGGCCAACCGGAGCTGAGGTCGCAGGATCGTCGGTGCCTGTCGTGCTGGCAACCCCCGAACCCAGATTATACTAGTAGAGACGTTCTCTGTTGATGGTTTAGCGTCCAGGAAACAGCCGTCTTCCCCGTCGTGAGTCAAGATGGGTGAGTCCATGAATGTTAAGTGACAGTGTGACATAGATGTGTCAGGGTTTTCAGATCCTAAAGTTTCACTGTATATTTTCTGTCAGAAGCTAATGCAGGAGATAGGTGTAGGAGACTATTTTCATGTTCAGCCTGTGTGAAAAACCCAGAGTGGCTGATTATAATCAGAAATAATCTAATTGTTTTTCAATATTCCACACCTTTAAAGGGGCATTATGGAAATGTGACAACCAAAACATGTATAGAAATATTAAATGCCTTCTTCATACGTTCTCCTGCAATGCCCTGGTCCTGTAGAATGAGCCCTGGCATTTTTACTGTGATTGCCTGTTTTTCTGTAAAATCACAGAAAAAGAGAGATGCTCGGGTCGAGCAGGCTGCTTCATGCGTGTTCACGCTCAGGCATAGCCCTCCGAACCGTTCTTTGAATGTTGTTTCAGCTGTCATCAAGCATATAAATGTTACAGATACATAAGATGTCATTGGCGCTTTAGCTCGCCTAGTAAGATGTCGGACTTTCATGCATGAGATCCGGGTTCGATTCTGGATGTGAACATAGTTTAATTAGTTTATTTTTTACATTAATGGTATATTTTTTTACAGTAAGATGCCCACATTTTTATTTGAGACTCGCCGAACGGCATTGAATTCACAGATAAAAAAGATGTGGGTTCAACTTTCATTTTGGAACAATTTTTCAAGCAAGGGAAGGGAATGATCTGAGCATGCAGGAGGACTGACCCATCATAAACCTTTGTCGCTGTGCTGAAGAGAAAGGTACAGAACCACATTATTTAATTAATTAGCTGCGCTTTCTCCTGTCCTCCGAGCCACACACACACACACACACACACACACACACACACACACACACACACACGCACACACACTCACACGCACACACACACACACAGGACTGTCTCAGCTGTTATTTTCGTTAAGGAGTGTGCACGTACAGCATGCGCGCCTCGTGCACGAGCCTACTATTGAAGCTGCCGTTACACTTTTGGCCTGAGGGGGCAATCGCGAGCATAAAAATTCAAAACTCCGTAAAGTCCCTTTAAAGCTTTGAACTTCAAGTGTCAGTTACAAATATTACTCTGACTAAATAATAATAATAATAATAATAATGATAATAATAATGATGATGATAATAATAATAATAATAATAATAATAATAAGAATAAGAATGATGATAATAATAATAATAATAATAATAATAATAATAATAATAATAATAATAATAATGACCCAATGAAATCTGTATTGTACTCATCACAAAAACCATGACATAATAGTAATAGGGTTGTTTTTTTATGGATTCTTGTGCAATGAGTGCATAATGGATTCAACTGTAATTGTGGTAATCCTGAGCATTATGTTTGATCTGAATATTTGAACCTTAGCATAAAGCAATGGAAGACATCATTCGGTATGCCTCAGGGCCTTTAGACTTGTTATCACTTCAATGAGAGCTTAAGAGATGCAGAGCATGTGTGCGTGCTGTGCAGCTTTAGGAATAATCTGCATGTTGGAGGCCTAAATTACAGGTGGCCATAAAGAAACCATCAAAGTGAATTGAAGGGTTCTCTCGTAATCTAACATGACATGGTTTTGTTAAGTACCTCAAACTGAGACGGCCTCTTCAGCAAGCAGAGTAGAAGACGGATATGTTGGTGAGGAAGGTGAAAGCCGGGATACTGATGGATTTTCTGATATCTGAACCACAAACCAAAGTTTTTTTGTTGAGTGCAGCTGCACACGGAGCGGGTAAATTCAAGATATCGATATTTCTAATATATGAAAGAAAACAATAATTCCCAAGTGGCTGATCTAAAGGAAAGGAAAGTAACTATTGGTGAGCAATTTTCAAGAGACGTTAATTCATAAATCCACTTCAATAGCACATTTAATCATAGAAATGAAAGAAAAAAAAGAATTTTTCTGCATTTTCAATGTGGAAACCATCTTATGTTACCCTTCCAACATAAAGCTACTAATTAAACTTTTTTCTCTCCTCTTTCAAGGCGTCCTTCAACATTTCAAAAGCAGCGTATCAAAGGGGCTTCAAAGTCCAAAAAAGCCTCTGAATTTTGAGTTGACAGAGAAGCATACATGAAGACAAGGGGCTTGGTGTATGCCCCGTCTTTGTGGCAGAACCAAAGTAAGACTAAACTCCAGACAGCTGACTGGTGAATACTAATGGGTTGTGTTTAGTAATGAGAGACAAAAGCTGTCCACACTCCAGCAAATCTCACTGCATGCGTCATTTAGAAGGTGAGGCCAATTTATATTTTCCTACAGATAATAAAGTGTTAACTGTGCTTCTTTTAAAGGATCCAAAAGAATATTCCTAACTTACTGACTAAATCGTTACGACTAACAGAAGCAATATGGCCGAAAACATTAATTAGACTATAAAAATGGATTTTGCTAATATGCTGGTGAAGGGTCATCCAGGTCATGGTATTCCAAAAGGGTTCAAATGAAGGCATCTCGGCCAGACAACGTTCAAAAGACCAAAGAAGTCCAGCTGACTTCATTTGAACCCTTTTGAATTCACTAATAATTATAAAAAATTAGGGATGCATATCAGCATCAATATTGGCATCGGCCGCTGTTAGTCATTTTTTTAACCCCTTAACGTTCCTGCTATTTCAACCATAGAGGCATTTGAAAAAGCACACCTGAATTTGAATAGAAGCTGTTCTTGAACCATTTGAACTAGAGGCATGGTTGACGTGTCTTTTTAAGCTAAACACTCAGAGGATATGGGCTTTAATGCTGGAAAAATATAATGTTTTACGGTCGCTTATTCATTTTTAAAAAATACTTGCACTAAAAATAACATCAATAATGAGATATGGACTGGAAAGCAATAGTGCCCCCAAGGGGTGGCCAGGGGTGGCCATGGCCACCCCTAGAAAATTGCTGGCCCCCCAGCAAAAGCCAGTGTTCATAAATCATATTGTTCACTCAAACCATAAATTTATCTCATTTATTCAAGACATAATTGTAAAACAAAAAAATATACAATTAATGAGTAAAGAAATAATCAGAATACAAAAAAAAACATTAGATTTATTTTTTTTATCTCCATAGTTTTTTGTGAACACAGCAACAGGTGAATTAAACAGAAAAACATTTTTAAATTAAATTAGAAATAATATTTTAAAGGACTAAAATGTTTTTTTTTCTGAAATGTTTGTGTTTTTAAATTTTCTATTAAATGTTTTGAATACGAATTGTGTTTTTTTAAGTAAAATTGAATAAAGGAACAATGCAATACATCGCCACAGGCCAAAATCTCCCACAAGGACCATTTGGTGTGCCACCCCAAAAATTTCTTTGGCCACATCTGGCCACCCTTATCAAAATTTTCTGGAGGCGCCCCTGCTAGAAAGCTTAAAATCTTTCCTTGACACACACCAAATCTTACAGTAATAAACCTAAAAATCAGTATTTGGCAGATACATTTACAAGATAAGGTCCAGACATTTCAAACGTGTGCTAAATGTGTGCCTTTTGGAGACCATTGCGGCATACTTATGGAAAAAGTCCGTTATTTTTGAAAGTTTCAACATAAAATCATAATCTTGGGCTCTAATGAAAGATTACAAATGAGACTGTCCTATCTGACATCCAGATCCACTCTCAGTGTTACATAAAAGAGAAAAGGAGGCACACACTGATATGTGTAGCGATCACGTAGCGATGCGCAACTCTCCAAACTGTTGCTGTGAGAAAGTTAGCTTACGCTCACACTTACAATTACCCGACCCCGATTGAGTAAATACTTGAAGTGAACATGGGGAAGCTAACGACCGTTATAAACAAAACATGATGAAATACAAAGGTATTTGAAGGAATATTGGGACGCATTCAGCAGCACATTAAGTTGGATTGTGGACATGAGACTTACTGTGGACTAACTATTTTACTGGAGTACTTTTATTAGACCCTTTTGGATAAAAAAATGATCATTTTTGCTCTGATAGCTGCATTCTGTAAATCATATAAAGCATCAAAGGTAAGATTAAACTAATTATGCATTTGCGAGTGGTTTGACTAAAGTGTTTACTGTATCTACAGCTATTGTTGTGTGCTTGATTAGCATACCTCATTGGAATGTCAAGAGTCTTAGCTTTCCAACAATGTATAGTTTTTGTTTGCGTACATAAACACTGTTGTGGTTGTACTCTAGAGTAGAACAGGATGTTGATCAAATCCTGTGGGCGGGACAGAGGAACACTAAGGGCTTATTACGGTATTGCTTTGATAAATAAAACTGGACAGATATTGAAAACCAACATTTTTTCCATCTTGGTTTCATGTGTTTATCTGTTTCAGAGGGTGAGGGGGTGCTGTGTACTAGTCACGTGACAGTGGCTGTAATCATCTCAGAAGTGTAAATGTGTGGGGTGTGTGCATAATAACGTAAATTCAGCTTTAGTCATTTTGATTCTATACTAAATCTGCTGATGTTCAGTATATCAGTATCGGCAAATATTGGTTATCGGCCATAACAGTGATCTTTACATCAGATATTGGTATTGGCCCAGAAATTTCATAAGGGTGCATCGTTATAAAAAATTATGAAAAAAAAAACCATAACCCCTTTTTGGCAACTGTCACAAAATAAAGCTACAACCAGCAAGCAGGTTTCCCATTTCAAGAATTATGTATGATTTTTTTAATCCATAAAATCCCACAGAGCCTCATTTAATCTGAGTTGAGCACCACTCAACATTAGCCAATAGTGTTCGACATCTGCTCAGGTACGACATTTGAGGATGTACCTAGCCTGAAGAAGAGTTAGCGACATTTCTTATGGACAAAGAGCAAATAGCACAACATGAGAAAAATAATTGTTTTTTTTTAGCTCTGTTGGCTGGCTAAGGGTGCAGATTTGTGAACTAGAGACGTTGCTTTAGGCCCTAATAATGGACGTGGTGAGACCGACTTAAATGTGCAGCACATTCTTCAGCCTTTAGATGGATAATTGGATAAAAAACTTTGTCTTTCTGCTCTGAAATGTCCAGATAGAGTATCAAGACTTGTGCCTTCATCAGAAATAATATCCAGTCATTTACATGCCCTCTTATAGAGAATCTACAGGGAGAAAGGGCCAATTTTATTTATTTTTTTATTCTTTTATATTGGTAAATAATTACAAAGAAAAATAAAACTCTTCAACAAAGCAGAACTACGAAGGCAGTGGAGGAGTTGCGTTGCTATTAGCCAATCACAGTGAGATTTTCTCATATAATGAATATTAATGAGTAAGACTCCCACTCCTGCCCCTTCTACTGAAACGCCAGAGCTTCTTCCACAGAGCACGACTCCAAAGGTATTCATTTATACAGAGGACTACAGCAGACTTATTTAAATTTGACACAAATGTTAACGTGGCAAAAAGGTCCATAAAGTCATTTTGCAAGAACATTAATGAAAATTCAGATCAACTGTTGGCTTGTCCGTCCTGTCGGAATAAAAAAACCTATTTCTCCAAACATAGGCCATTCAGAGAGCTGTCTACAAGGAACTGTAGCTGACACAATCATTTATGCGCATTTCAGCAAATAATGCCTATGGACCCACATTTCATAAAGAGGAAAAACAAATGTTAGCATCTGCTGTGACCTCTCCGAAACACGGCAATTTTTAATCACAGGGACATATTTTCCAATTAGAAGACTTTTCCTTTTGTAGCACAAGGGGGAAAAGCTAAAGTATACCGTTGGGTGAGTCTGTTTCTTTGATATCTTCATTGGCCTTATGCTTCAGGAATAATTACTCCAAGAGTTGAACGCAGGAATGTTTTTGTCAACGGGGGAATTTAATGGACTTAATGAACTCTCTTTGTTAACAGAAGCTCAGGACGCTCTGTGATTTCCTTCATCGCTCTCAGTTCTGCAACACAAGGCATTCCATTTGCACCATTTCAGCACTACATAGCCTTTTTGAACTGCGATGATGCAACGCTGGAGAGAAACAGAAGCCAGGAGGCAGCATGTTTATGAGCCAAGGTAGACTGGAGTGAGATAAATAAGGAGGAGGAAAAATGCAGCAAGGCAGACAGATAACTAGAACCCTGCGTACCTGGAAGGGTTGTTTTTTAACTTCTGTTTGGAGGTTAGCGATTTCCCTCGGCTGCCGTGGTTTGTGCTTGGGTAAGCTGAACACGTGACAGATCTATCTCTGTGCTGAATGTGCAGGGATGAAATTAATATTGATCCTTGTATGCGGTGTTCAATAAATCAACAAATAATCCAACATTTTCAAAGTTTCCTTTAAAGTATGAGATAGATCATGCTGTACTGGAACATGTAGTCGCTGAATTACAAAGTTCATCATGAAAAATTCAATCCTCAACAACAATAATATATATGAGGCTGCTTTATCCCAAAACTGTTATTTGAGGTGATTACTCGGGAGTATATTTCAGTTTCACACAAGCAGCTAAATAATCAGGTAAATCAGCACTTTGACTTGGAGAATGGGAACCTGTTTATCCGTGGAGCCCATCGGCTCGAGTCCACTTTAAAAACTCCCCACAACATAAAGCCATAAATCTCAACTAGCCCTGAGGTGGGAGCCACCAACGCTAATTAACAGCAGCAGGATGCGAGGTTAAGGCCTGCGTCGTTTTAGCGTGAGAAAACACTATTTTTCAATTTACAGTTCAAACGTGTCTGCAGCGCTTTAAGTAATGAAGCCCGCTGTACCGTGTGCATGGATACGAAAACACCCACTCTGTAGGTTAATACAGAATAAAACCTGTTTACTTCAGCTGGGCATTCCAGAAAAAGGCTTTCAAACAAGATGGCTGAAATGTCCCCGCAGAAGGGACACTATAGATGTGATGTCTGCCTCAGGGGACGTCGGTGAAGCAAGAACACCGATTCATGCTAAAGCTCATTTTAGGGACACAGAGCGGAATTGTTTTTATTGAACATGCATAGTCCTTAAAAGGACTCTGGTTGAAGGACGCAGGGAGCTCTGAGGAGGGCAGCTCTGACTCTCATTGGACCGGTGAGCCGCTCTCTCACACGCTGAGCGGAGCTCTGATGACGGTGAGGAAGGAGCAAGCTCCGGTGGACAGATTTAGGGAGCTTAAGAGCGTCGTCCTACAGTAGCTGCTCTGTTGTCTCTTGAGCAAAGGTTCCTGAACGTCACACGTTAACCACACACAGCACATCAGATGATATGTACACCTGCAGCAAAAACATAAAAAGCTTTGTGTGCTTCTGAAAAGTGACAGGAACCCGCCTGAGTTTGATGCATCCTCTCCTGAAGAGCCTTTAGCATCTTGTTTGATTTGATTTATATGAGAGAGGCGCTGATGCAGCGTCTCAGGAAGTAGGATTTTCAAAAACAGAAATCAGTTCAGAAGTTTTTTTTTACATTCGGAAAAGAGAACATGCTGGAAAGGACGAGATTTTCAAACTAAAAGAACGAGTTCATATGTTGGTGAGCAGCCACAAGGACAAGGAGACAAATATAAGATGAAGGATGATGTTTCTGAACAAAACGCTGCAAAAAACAGGAAATATCTTCTGCAACATTCATTCAGTTCATCTTTTGAGCCTAAAACTTGGTTTGTAAACACGAAGAATACCAATTTATCAAAACTCATGTTTTACAATGACTGTAGAACATTAAAGCAAAGGGGAACACGTCTGTCTAATATTTATGGTTTCCTTTCAGGTTAGAAAAAATACTTTGGTAGAAAAAAGCTATTCAAACAACATTTACAGGAAATGATTATATTTAATGAGAATGTGATACATGTGAATGCAAAACAAGAATACTTTAAAAACTCATCAGATAAAATTCACTTCATCTGCTGTAGGGCAGTGGGCAGCTAGTGCCTAACTCAAGCGGACTCTGGGCACACCCAGAGTAGGTCTCCGGACCATGACTGGGACACACAGAGACGTAAACTAAAACCCTCAGTGTTCTTACGAGTAGTCATTTAATCTGAGATGTTTAATTTGTAATATTACTCTAGATGCAGGGGCGTGTCCAGGGAGTGGCCTGGGGTAGCTAATGCTGCCCTTGGAACCTGATTAGCCACCCCAATGAGGTCCATCTAAATTGACTTTACATTGTCCGCAGAAGGCTTGGGGTCATGAACTCCAAAAGAGTGGGTGGCAGCACGCACCTTTAACAGTGGTCTCTAGTCACTCCGCTTGCTGGCTTGCTAACCACCACAAACAACTCTGCCTACTGTACCATGTTCAGTGCCTTGGGCTTCCTGACAGGGCTGCGGAAGGCGCTTTATAAATAAAGCTTTGATTGATTGATTGATTGAACTCGAAGAGCAAGGACAACGTGCACAAGGTGGAGCTCACAAATTCACTAGAATGCAACAAAGAAATCATCTTATAACACACACACACACACACACACACACACACACACACACACACACCCTGCCAACAAACAAAAACCAAGAAACAAACCATAGGTGCCACCCATGCACAAACAAGAGCCCCCCCTGGACCACCCCATTTAAAAGGCCTGGACACGCCACTGTTTAGATTAAATATGGGTGATTAGATCTGGCTCAGTTTTAGGCAAGAAACCAGTTGGTTTTTTTTTTTTTTTTACTTAATTAACGCCCATTACACACCATTAATGATTTTTAAAGTGTTAGATTATTAATAACATTTCTATTTGCTAGCATATTAAATAGGGAGCCTTGTTGTAAACTGGCAACAATAAATGTGTTTTAGGAAGACTAACTGATAAATCCTCAGATAGTTTACATTGTCACCTAACACTGCACGCGCCAACACACACACACACACACACACACACGCACGCACACACGCACACACACACACACACACACACACACACACGCACGCACACACACACACACGCACACACAGACACACGCACGCACGCACACACACGCACACACACACACGCACGCACACACACACACACACACACACACACGCACACACACACACGCACACGCACACAGACACACGCACGCACGCACACACACACACACGCACACACACACACGCACACGCACACAGACACACGCACGCACGCACACACACACACACACGCACACACACACGCACGTGCACGCGCACACGCACGCACACACACACACACGCACACACACACACGCACACACACGCACACGCACACGCACACACACACACACTATCTGAACTCCATAGTGTCTTCCTGCCAGCCTCAAGGCAGCACATAACAAACGTGTCGCGTCACAAAGGAAACTAATTTTATTTATGGCACTTTTGGGGCTAATGGGGATCAAAAGCAGTGAAAACATTGGCGGGAGAGCTTCTGAAGGCTTGATGCCATTGCCACATTGTCCTGTTACTTTTACACTACGGAGTCCAGGATGTACACATGAAGCATGAGCCTATAAAAGGTTCTGAGGCAGTGTGATGTTAGATTTATTGAGTGTAAAGGGTTTCTGAAGGCTCCCCTGTTCAAAGCATCCATCTTTAAACCCCAAAGGGGCTTTTATTTAAGCACCTGGAGGCAAATCAAGATCTCCCTGGATACAGACGACGCAGAGAAAACATGCTAATACTGAAAATATGTACATATATGAGATGCATAAGATACACGGTGGCCGTGCATTAGACTACAGTCATCATTAAGGTGTTTAATAGACCATGTCACCTGTAAGACATGACAGGATAGCTGGGCTGTGTGGAGGGTCCATGGAGAGGGTCACCTTCATGCGGAGGCAGCTCTGTCACGCTGGGGCCAAGGAGGTAGCCCCGCTGCCATCCTGACCCGACGCTGGCCAACCAAGCAGAACCACGAATTCCCAGACCTCCTCTAGACTTCACAGAGAAGAAAAACTGTAGAATTTCTGCACTGAGCTGAGATGCACCTCCGGGCTACTGCATGAGATAAAATGAACAAACATTTGAATATTTTATTCTCTGCTATCTCTGGAATCATAAACCACAGGGCTTAAGTTCTGCTTCTCTCTCCACACGTAGAAGAAGAAATAACAGAAAACACCAGATTTTTATTAAATGTTGTAAAAGCTACAAACATTTTGGGAAGGTGCTGCTCTCCATCTGGGCTCAGGTGTTTTGAAATGAAGAAAACTGAAGTGAGGGGATTAAAACTCTCCAGCATTCACGATCAAAACGGGGAGACCTGCCAATCGTGGTCATGGTGAATTGCAGCGTTGCAGTGCAGACTGATTGGAAATGTGTGGAGCAGCTGGCTGAGGGGAAACCGGAAGGTTACTGAAGGAATCGCCAGGTGGCTTCCATGGATTGACGATGCCGTCCGGCCCCGTCTTTTCTACCTTCTGTCCTCAGAGTTCAGATCTGAAGTGGTCCCACTGCACACCGTTAGCATCTGGAGTGACTCCCACGCCAGCCACACATTCAGCTGTGTACAAGTTGGCCAGGCTAATAGATTTATGGCAGTGGTTTGAATAGAACGTTATATCTTTTCACAAATGGCCAGAGGATAACACAGCTAATTACACTTTTCTAAATGTGGACTTCATCATGAATATTGATAAAGAATTAATTAGCTGCTAAAACTGGAAAACCATTTTCTCTCGGCTGGATACGTCACGTGGTTTTGAAGCAAAAATGCACCACAACTATTAATGGGACAAGATTTTTTAAAGGTACAACATGTAGGAATTCTACAGTGAAATAAACACAGAACAGTGTAACGTGTTCATGTTCCACGGAAGGTTCCAGTGATACAGACTTCCTTCTCAGCTGGCTGGGGGGTGGTCAGATTGTCTCCTTTCAAAAAGGCTGAAGAGGGACGAAGTCTTCATTTATACAATTCTGTGGGTCTGCAGGGTTGCCAAGTCTGCATCAAGCTAACGATGCACAACCGGCATTTGTAATTTGACACAGGCTAATTTGCTGGCCAAACCCAGCTGTGTTTTGTAAAGATCCTAAACCAGAAAACAGGAGCAACCCAAAAATGTTTTCTCTACCCTTAAATAAGCCACAGCGCCTTCTTAAAAATGATTATTAGTGATGCACGATATATCAGCATCGGACAAAATTAGTCCTTTCCTAACATATCGGTATCGGGCCGATAAGTTAAACTGGGCAGATATTAACAGCCCATATGTTTTCCATCTCATTTCCGTACGTGTATCTGTTTCAAAGGGGAGGGGGTGATGATGTGTTAGAAGTGTAAATGTGTGTGTATATAACAATGTAAATATATCTGCACACACACACACACACACACACACACACACACACACACACACACACACACACACACACACACAGACAGGTTTGAAAATTGCACTTCATAGAAATCAAGACATTCAAAAATTCTGCTTGCATAATTGTCTGTCTACACAAAACTAGCAGATATTTTAAGCGTAAATGTCAGCAATATATATATATATATATATATATATATATATATATATATATATATATATCAGCAAATATCGGTTATCGGCCATGCAATATTAATATCAGATATCGGTATAGCATCCTAATTCTAATATTAGGTGAAGATGGCTAAAGGCTAAAGAATAAGAAGCAAATAGTCGGCTCTAAAAACATCCAAAGCTATTTTTTCCAGTTACCAACAACTGGATATTACAGTGTATTTATCTACTTATCAACTTACTGCGTAGGACTCGTCTTCATTCGCCGTGTGTGCTCATCTGGTGCTGAACCATCGCTAGCATCAGCCACGAAGCTCACAAAATGGGAGTGAGAAAGTAAGTCGTGCAGAAATGCACTCAGGTGGGCAGTCGATAACTCCCCATGGTGGAAATCCAAAGTTATGATGGTCTCGATTAAGCAAAGTAATCTGCTGTGTGCATATTTCCAATACAGCTTTTCACTGACTCGCTAAGAGGGAAAGCGGTGCGCTCGTTCTTCTGATTTCCTAATGACTTTGTGCTGAGTCCAGATAAAAGAAAAAACTTCCTCTCAGGGAAATTATCAGATGAATTGCTTTCTCAATAGCACAGCTGATTGGTGTGCTCTGTGTTCAATAGGCTGCATACAAAGGAATGAAAAACCTACAATGTGCTTCACTGTAAAAGAAAAATAGACACAAATGAATGAAACACACTTCCTGTTCAAAATAAACACACTAATCTTTCTGTATCCAAGTCAAACGTTTGCAGTCTTCTCTGTCAGGTTCCTTGACCGTTTCAAATAAAATGTTCGTACGCCACGCCGTGTCCTCCGGCTCACGTATTCGTACTCGTGTATGAAAGGTCAAGAACCAACGACAAAGAGCAGCAGACTTTATTCCATGCATATCGTCACGAGCAGAGCTTTACGGATGTGACATTAGATATTAAGCCGAGCCAGATTTGGAGATTATCTGGAATTGCAGGCAAAAAAAAGTGGAACCATATAACAGGATTCTGGCAGCTTTAAGGGTGACGACTAAATCTTTGGGCTCTCTGGATTTTAGGTGAAATAAAAAAGGTGAATACAGGTGCATGAGCGGCAAATTCTAATTCGAGTCTCTTTTGTGGTTCTGACCGTAGCAGCATCACTCATCTGCAGGCGTCTGACATTTATGATATTAAAGTTACTGACTGACAATCAAAGGATGCTTCATCTTCTAAATTACTCTGTAGAATGATTCCTCCGCTCGGCCTCCTTCCTAATGATTTAATGCTAACATGTCGTATAATTTTTAATTACCTCTGAGGGGAAATACTATAGAATGTGGGGGGTGTAACTAAGGGACCGGCTGCACAATTTCAGCTGTTGGGGGCTTTATCTGTATCCTAATTAATTATTAGTCAATTATATTAGAATTCAGAACCAAGGAGAAATGATGTGGGTATTAAACACAACTCATTCAACCAAATCCAAAACGCTGAGCCAACATTAGGGACACATTATTTTTTGTGCCTTTTCTTTTTTTTTCCTGTTTTTCATCACAACTTATCAAACCGGGAAACATGTTATGAACTTCTTAAGTTATAATAATTCTATAACCAATATCAAACATGTTTATGAAGTTCTTTGCCCTGTCACAAAGTGATTTCAGCTGTTTTTTTCTTGACATTTTCAGGACCTTCCACAATGAGCTGTTTCAGGGCTCTGTCACTTTAAGAAATGAAGCTGCTGTTGGCCACGCCCACACCTCTCCTGGGCTGCTACGAGCGTCAAACTCGGACATCTGGGAGGGGCTTGGAGTAGAGCCGCAGCTTCTCCAGCAGCAGCTCTCTCTTGAACGAGCGAGGATTAGGGTCTATTCCAATTTCCCCATTTGTGACATCACAAACAGGGACTTTTTGAAAAGGCTAATTTTAGGTACATATTTCTTAAACTAAACACTGAAAGAAAATGGATGGACGGATTTTTTTCAAACGGAGTGTTTATAGAGACAGTAGAGACCCACATGGCAGCAAAAAAGGACACAAAAGGTCAGTTTTATATCAAATGTCTCCTTTGAGTAAATTAGAATTTTCTGCCCTAAAACACACACCACAACATAAAATAATAATCAAGAGCAGCTAAAAATGACACCTCCATGGCCGTTTCTAGCACTACAGAAATAGCAGTTTTGAACCCATTAGATCTTTTATAACCCTGTGCCAGCTGCTGCCTTGCCTCTCGAATCGCTGAGCAGGACTAAATTGAGCCGGTTTAACGCTGCGAGTCAATCAGCTCAGGCCAGGCACAGGCATCAACCCTCGTTAGCTGTGACCTTGAGAGATAATAATGGCACTAACCCAGATATATGTGCCGGGTAATGACGCTGTGATTAGCTAAATATGCAGAGGAGCATAAACACCGACATGTCTGCAGACAGAAGGCAGGCGGGCAGTCCTTCACCTGCCTGCAGGGGCAGCGCTGCCATAAAACGATGAGAGGCGAGAACTCTGGGGTTATCTTCGTTCATTCATTTATAAGGTACAGATGTTGATACTGAACTGTCAACGCATTCTTATAAATAAGGACACGTACAGAGAGGTGAGTTTCTGCACTTGTGAACTTGGAATAAGCTGTCACCAGGCCATGAGGAATAAAAATACAGACCTGCAGAGCGACCAAAGGAAAAGAGGAGTGAAGTAAAAATCCACTGCATGTATTTTTTATATCCTAGAGCTATGTGGCTATTCAGATCTGAACTTCACAACACATTCAAACCAATATTTTCTAAAAGTTTCTCATTCTTCATATTTAGCTTCAAGCTGCAGAACAAACTGAAGCTTTTCTCTTTAATCTTAGACACAAACGAGTGAAACCACACACCTCTGGCCTGCAGAGCTCCTCTAGAGTCACTTCTGACCACACTAGGTTTTAACTTTCATATATAAAGCACGTTTCTGGGAGCTTCTTCATGCACCTGCGCATTAGTTCCAAATTAACATCCCATCCTGAGGTGAAGAAGAGAGAACTAGTCCGTGCATTTGTTCCTTCTTTGTAACTTCTAGTGCAGACGTCCCAACTCCCCCTCAAAAAATAAATAAATAATAATAAAAATCCCAGAAAAACATCCGGCTGATTCACTTCTGCAGCAAAAGTCCTGATAAGAGGTTGCAGGAGAGGGCATGAATGCACAATTTAGATTTTTCAACACTGGATTTTCTACAACTTATAGAATTTTAATCATCAAACAGCATCTTATCTTAAATCTCAACAGTTCATCTTCCTCACTCTGAAACTGCATGCTGCCGTAGTTTGAGCTGATGGTGGAGGTCCTGTCCACATCACTTGTACCAACCCTCTGGGTTATTGTTATTAATGAGTCATTTTCATGATTTCTTCAGCCTTAATTATTTGTCTCCTGCCCCCACCCCCCTGGAGATGGCTGCCCTTCCTCAGTGTGGTTCTTCTGGAAGAACTGTCTCAGCTCTGCACTGCCCCATGCAAACACACAACGGGATCAACACAAGGGAGCTGTGGTACTTCTGCATGAACTGGAAAAAGAAATGAAGTTGTTGGGGATGGCGTGGGATCAGAATGAGACGGGTTTACTTTTTTCCTTTTTCCTACCCTGATGGCATTTACTGTAGGTCACTGGTGGCTCGGTCATGGGGGTGCTAGGTCACTCCCCAGAACATAAAAGAACAAAGAAGGAGAGGTAGACGAAGAGGAGGAAGACAGGAATCACAAAATATAAAAAATTAAAATGAAAATCAAACTAAATGATCTATAAACCATACAGACTATAAGTCTCGTGTATAATCTGCATTCAAGTGTAGTTTTAAAGCGTCTCACACTTTTACCACGGCCGAATCATCTTCTGACATATTTCGTGCTCCTGTCGGTCGCAGCAGCTGCATGATGTTGAATCCCCTCCAATACAAAGAGTAGGAGAACCTTTGGTCACAGAGGTTTGCCACCAAACCCGGGTGGAGTCTCCGCTCAGCTCAGGATGTTCACCCAGAACCAGGAGCTCTAGTCTCAACAGCTGACACTTTTATTAGCTCACCGTTTTTTGTTCTTTTTAGAATTTTTTAGTATGGAGAACTGTGGGATCAGAGACTTCTAAACACTCTCCAGCAGGTAAAAAGTTGACTTTTATTACCAAAATCCAGAAAGGTAAGACTGAATTAATGCTTTTGACTTGATGTTATTAACTTTGCTGGCCTTGCTGCTGAGTTTGCATATGTTGGTGAATATTAAGCATGTTTTTGGAAAAACTTTGCTGCTACCGGGTCGGTTGGATTGAAGTTGTGTGACGCATAAGAATGGTATTTTGGTCTCCCCTAGTAGTGATATACAGGGAGTGCAGAATTATTAGGCAAGTTGTATTTTTGAGGAATAATTTTATTATTGAACAACAACCATGTTCTCAATGAACCCAAACAACTCATTCATATCAAAGCTGAATGTTTTTGGAAGTAGTTTTTAGTTGTAGCTATTTTAGGGGATATCTGTGTGTGCAGGTGACTATTACTGTGCATCATTATTAGGCAACTTAACAAAAAACAAATATATACCCATTTCAATTATTTATATTTACCAGTGAAACCAATAGAACATCTCCACATTCACAAATATACATTTCTGACATTCAAAAACAAATCAGCGACCAGTATAGCCACCTTTCTTTGCAAGGACACTCAAAAGCCTGCCATCCATGGATTCTGTCAGTGTTTTGATCTGTTCACCATCAACATTGCGTGAAGCAGCAACCACAGCCTCCCAGACACGGTTCAGAGAGGTGTACCGTTGTCCCTCCTTGTAAATCTCACATGTGATGATGGACCACAGGTTCTCAATGGGGTTCAGATCAGGTGAACAAGGAGGCCATGTCATTAGTTTTTCTTCTTTTATACCCTTTCTTGCCAGCCACGCTGTGGAGTACTTGGACGCGTGTGATGGAGCATTGTCCTGCATGAACATCATGTTTTTCTTGAAGGATGCAGACTGCTTCCTGTACCACTGCTTGAAGAAGGTGTCTTCCAGAAACTGGCAGTAGGACTGGGAGTTGAGCTCGACTCCATCCTCAACCCGAAAAGGCCCCACAAGCTCATCTTTGATGATACCAGCCCAAACCAGTACTCCACCTCCACCTTGCTGGCGTCTGAGTGGGACTGGAGCTCTCTGCCCTTTACCAGTCCAGCCACGGGCCCATCCATCTGGCCCATCAAGACTCACTCTCATTCCATCAGTCCATAAAACCTTAGAAACATCAGTCTGGAGATATTTCTTGGCCCAGTCTTGACGTTTCAGCTTGTGTGTCTTGTTCAGTGGTGGTCGTCTTTCAGCCTTTCTTACCTTGGCCATGTCTCTGAGTATTGCACACCTTGTGCTTTTGGGCACTCCAGTGATGCTGCAGCTCTGAAATACGGCCAAACTGGTGGCAAGTGGCATCTTGGCAGCTGCACGCTTGACTTTTCTAACTTCATGGGCAGTTATTTTGCGCCTTGGTTTGTCCACACGCTTCTTGCGACCCTGTTGACTATTTTGAATGAAACGCTTGATTGTTCGATGATCACGCTTCAGAAGCTCTGCAGTTTTAAGACTGCTGCATCCCTCTGCAAGATATCTCACTATTTTTGACTTTTCTGAGCCTGTCAAGTCCTTCTTTTGACCCATTTTGCCAAAGGAAAGGAAGTTGCCTAATAATTCTGCACACCTGATATAGGGTGTTGATGTCATTAGACCACACCCCTTCTCATTACAGAGATGCACATCACCTAATATGCTTAACTGGTAGTAGGCTTTCGAGCCTAGACAGCTTGGAGTAAGACAACATGCATGAAGAGGATGATGTGGACAAAATACTCATTTGTCTAATAATTCTGCACTCCCTGTATGGTTAGCGCATCTAAAAACAGTTCTACCACAACCGCTAATGGTGGAGATAAACGACGATCCTAATCATATGATATGAGCGATTAGACTATTTTTAACACATTCATAAGGTGAACAAATTTCTAATTTGTGTTTCTCCTGAAAAACTTTTCTTTTTGACTAGAAATATGATGAAATAACGATTAAATATTTACGCTGAACATGTTTTATTTAAACACGTTTGAGACTAATGTTTTAGTATTTTTATATAATTTGTTCTGTTTGCTTGAACTATTTTGCTGTTGCTTTAAAAACTCAGGAATGTGACACAAAATTACAAACATTTTAAAGATTTATTATTATTTTGTCAAATAAACTGTCATTTCTTCTATTTATTGACCCATAAACCATAATTTTTAAAGGAAGCAAATGGATAAGAAACATGTTGTTCATGCAATTTATAAAAAAAATGTATTAAAAGGCTGTCTTGTTGCTCGTATGCACTTTCCCATGACAGAGCATGCAAATGTTGGCAGGCATCATTTTTGGCACAACACCTGTTAAAATGCGCCGCACCAGAAACAAATTCACCAGCCGCCACTGCTGTGGGTTTATGCTGAATGAATGCAAATGAACAGACCTAGGCAGGTATACTTTCTACCTGAATGGATACAACATTTTAAAAAGTGGAACCGCTCATGTTAGTATAGAAATGTCGAGAACATTTATTGGTAATGTCTCGGTTGAGCGCCATGAAACAGTTCATAAACATTATACAGAAACCTGCTCCTGAGATGTTTGGTGTAAAAGCAGGATTTTTATTTAACCTAAATGTAAAACAATCTGAAACTGCCTGGGCTGCAAGAAATCACAAAAACATTTAATAAAATGCCAATAACCATATATTTGTCTTTTTGCTGACTTTCACATTCTACAGGCTTTAGCGTCTGGTCTGGTATTAGCTAAAACACGCGTGTGCATGAACGGCACTGAAACATGAAATACATTAGCTTATTTATCACAATCCTCTAATAATGGTATAGTACAAAAAGAGTGTGCATCCCTGCCTTTAATGCATAAAAATAGACATTTTACAGATTCATGTGTACACAACTCTAGCTTTTATGACCAGAATTTTTCATGTTTGTTGCTGCTCTCCTGTTCATTTGCTTTTCTCTTTGTGACTAAATGCATATAATAAAGGCATCTCAATTATTTAAAGGTCACAAAAAATGCAAGTGATGCATTTGGTCAAATAAGGAAACCGTTTACAAAATGCACAGAAAGGTTTCTGACCACTAAGCTGTGGCTGACGAGGCTGCTGGTTGGAGGAATGTAGTCATTTTGAATTTTCCGTGTTTGCATGTTAAAGAGTCACAGAGGAAGATAATCAACTTGGCTTTTCTCATACTTCTCACTTCAAAGCACAAAAACCTGATAAGTGATATAAGCTTTCGAGTCACTACAGTTTTAACAGTTTTGGAAGAATGTTTACAATTTCTAAGGTTACAGGCATTTTAATTTTGACCACTTTTTGCACTGTTCCCATTTGCTGCTTCTCTTCTTCTACAATACATTTCATGGTAACCTATTCAGTGCAGAAGATGCAGTTAAGCACTTGAGAGGAAGCCATCATAATCTAACATCCTACCTTACTTTTTATTTCAAAAACACATGTAGTCAGAAAAGAATGCCCCTATTGTGACAGACCATGACGGTGAGACCTTGTACTTCCACCTAGCACATCTGTAAGAGCAGGGACTATTATTGAAGGATAATTGGGTGCAAGCTTGTTGAAATAGAATCCTGTGATAGAGCAGGAAATTCCAGTTTCATGGACATGGGCCAAGTAAAGTTGTCTGAGAATTCAACACCTCACTTATATATATATATATATATATATATATATATATATATATATATAAAGCACAAGAGATGGATGAAAAGACCACACAAGAGAGCTGAGGCCAAAGACAAAAATGGGGTGGCCCTGAGACACATTAGCGCAAAATGCCTCATGATTGTGCCCAAAAAGGACATTTTAATGTGTTTTTAAGAAATTGCAATGCAAAAGTTACTCTTAGTGCCTTCCTGTGATAAAAGGCAATAATTTCAACTTTAATTAGATGCATTTAGAATAACACACAGAGTCTGAGTTACCATCATTATGCGCACAATAATCATGAATAAATCTTAAAGACTGCATGCATGCATATCACTGATGCACAATAATGTGTCAGGAAGATTTCCAGTTGAGGATGCATTGCCTTTTTGTTGCCATAATATCACAATTTAACTACAAAGGTTACTAAACAGTCCAGAGCAGGTGGGCCGTTACCATGGAGATGGTGCTGCATCAGTAATGATGTGACTGGGTACAATAGCACAAATATGGCCCCATTAAACTTATCCTGCAGTTTGATTCACTACAAATGCAGATGAGCCACTACATTTGATGTGAAACTGCTAAGATCTACAGTAAGAAGTAACTATGAGGCGATGAGTAGAGCATCATCTGCATATTTAAAAATATTTTCCATATCCTCCTTCGATGCTCAGTTTCTCTGATCAAAGCAAATGCATCATTATTTGGGGAGGAAATATCAGACAACATCGGGTTTTTCAGACTGAGGCACGACTCAACATTGATGGGAGCCTACTAGAGAAAAAACAGGTCATTTTGTAGAATTTTTTTATGTATGGGTTTAGCTATTGAGACTTCAAAGCTAACAAGGGCCCACCTTCTGTCTGCCCACCCTCCCACCTTCTGTCTGCTGTCAAGTTCCTTGCTTGTCAGAAACAGTAGGATTCAGACACAAACCTCTCAGGCACACCACTTGGGATCTACTTTGAATTGTTTTAAGTGACTCATTGCAAAACTGCACTTTAGCAGAATCCACTTTGGCAAATTAGCATTGATCGTCGCCAGTTATTCTGTGTTTAGGTGGATCCCCAAGCTCGTTTGCAGTTGAAATCATCTTTGAGGACAAAAAACACAATAAAGCATAAAACCAAGTCACTTGTTAGTCCTATTGTGAAAAGAAAGCAAAAATAAACAAAAACAGCTTTTGTTTTCCAGCATGGCTCCTATTCTTAAGGTCTCTTCAATTAATGCATGTCTATTGTTTTCCTCTCATGGCGTCTGGTGGGAATAGCATCTGTATAATCAACAACTTCCTATGACAGTCCCTCCGTTGGGTGCAAGCTGCCGTGTCTATTCTCAGATGGAAGCAGGAAGGATGGGAGCCTCATAGAGATGCAGGAGGCTCTTCACAGCCAGGTAGAGCAACGGGGAAAGATGACGCTCGAGTCCTGAGTGAATCTCATACCTCTTGACGGTGCTTTAGTACTTAACTCCTTTGAAAAGCCATTGTTGTTGTCAGTGTGAATTAACATGAGATGGAAGAGCTGCTATCCCATTCATGGAGAATCCAGGTGGAGTAGCCGTTCTACGAGGCAGACATCGGCCTTTCTGATGTTTGCTACAGGCTTCCTAATCAAGAGTGTGGTACGCTCACATCCACCCACACTGGAGATAACCTCATCAGTCCGCATCAACAGTGATTAGCCCACTCAAGATGCACCAAAATGTCGTGTTTTGCATAACCAAATATTTCACCTTGCAAGGAAATTCAGCTGTTTTCCTGGAACTGGGGAAACTTTTGGAAAATGTGATGCATCGATGCTGTTCCTTCTACCTAAAACAGAAGTTTCTCATCCTGCTGGAGTTTCCTCCTCCTGAATTAGGTCGCTGGGGTAATTGGGGTTTCAATGGTCATTAATTCAGACTTGGTGGCAGACCACCACAACCACTAGGAGCATAATTGGATCTAATTGGCCCAGTGTTGCCAATGATTCGGATCAGACAAATAGAAATGACTCATTTAAATGGCTGCGTGACCTTTAGAGTGCTTCGGTCTAATTAACCTTTGTCGATGTAAGCAGGTACAAGGAAGCGGGCTACAAACCGTGACTAGTCACAGAGAGGGCTGGTTTCTAATCACACACTGGAACTAGTTGAGAAATGATACTGAATAAGCCATTTCACAGGAATCAGCATCCTAGACTCCCTTTCATCTCACTTCAAAGGCCAGATAACCATGGGTAATAAATATTAGTTTCAACCTTTAAGACAAAAAGAATTGCTTTATGAACTTTAACAAGATGAACCAAAGTTAACAGACTCATGTCGGATGACTTATACACTGAGAAAGTTATTCTAGCAACTGTTTAGCCACAGAGTTTAACAACTTGTAAATCCCATCTTTGGTTTTCTTTTTGGGGAAACCGACAATCTGGAAATACTGTAATCCGTTCAGTTGAACCAATCCGGGCTTCACGAATGCACGCTGCACAGCACAGAAGTTACAAATGTGAGTAAAATAAGAGCAGACAAAATGAATTTTGGTGAAATAAATTAAAATAATCCGGAGCTGTAATAAGCATGCCGATACTCAATACAGTACTGAGATTTTCTACAATCTGCAGATCAGCAGCAAGTCTCACATTTTCATCCCAGTTGAAGACACAAATGACTCTACTATGTATGTGCACAATCAAACTCCCATTCTCCTGTCAGCCAGTACATAATACCATCTAGAGCTGTTTGCACACCTGGACAATACGTCAGCTACAAAGAGCAGAATGCATGTAGCAGGAAAAGTGTGTGCACGTTCTGATCGGTGGACCCATAAATGAACGGTCATTAATCACACGAGGAGCGAGCGCAACAAATGGAAACTAACCAGGAACGAAGTCTAAAGTAGGAGATGATAGTGTTTCAAAGACCTTCCAATGCTCGTACGCATGAAATAAATAAATAAACCCACATTTTCAAACGCCAGCACTGACCTACATTAAAAAGGACCCAACTCCAAAAGATGCTCACAGCACATTGTTCTTGAGAACAGAAGGAAAGCTTTGTGAAAAAGCTAAAACAGAATTCCCGACAAGGTTACATCCAACAAGCCCAAAGTACCATCCCCGTTTCAGAGACACCTTGGGGGCACCTTCCCTCACCCCTTTGATACAGACATTTGGTTGTCCCTTTCATGTCAAACATGACTTAGTTGGGTCTATCAGCTATCATCTTCAGACAGAATGTGCATGCTGATTTGTGTCACATTACGGTATTGTTTTTGGGAAGGCATTCTGGGAACACCGTTGGGCAAAAATGAATGAAAGCTAATGCTCCTAGCAGCCTTGGAAGGATCCTACAGAGAAGGGTGGCTAATCCTATCATTCTGCACCATTCATGTGCAATCTACTTGTCTTTCAGCTTTTTTTCTTTCTCAACAGGCAATTTGTGGCTTCCCTGCTGGATCTCTTCGAAGCCAGCGTGTTATGACTACAAAACACTTCCAGGGCAGCCTGGGAGTCAGACAGGAGGCCACTAAATACAGTCTGAGACCCCGTCACGGTCCGCAGTGGCAGCTGCCAACCCGCTGCCAGATTTAGTTTAATGACAAATACGTCCAAAAATAACATCTACTTACACCCCGTCAATGTCAGATGAAATAAGTCCAGAAATTCTTATTGCATCTTAGACATAATGAGTCTTAATGAAGCTGAAAACAAAACTTAAACAAGTGTTGCTTTGTGGAAACGTTGGGATTAATCTAAAAGTTCCAGTGCAAGGGCTATTTTATACGATCTCTAAAAAACGGGGCTGAATAGCTAGCAGACGGCGGTGTCCTCTCTATATAACCTGTCTCTATTTTCATTTATTTATTTATTTTTAGTGGCAGATGTTAGGCTTGCATTGAGGGAAGAATCTAAGCAACCTTCCGTGACCAACCAAAGCGTCAGATCTTTCTTAAACGTCCCGTTGGATCCAAATCCTGTATGGTGCACCAACATTTTGGAAATAAAGTCCCCGGGGGTTTGACGACACAGACATAACAAACCGACTCAAGATTGTGTTCAAATCCCACAGGTAAGGGGTTTGTCATTCAGCACAGTAAAACTCCAATTAGGAGGATTTTTATAGTGATTACACACACACACACGACAGACAATCAGTGTTTTCTGCTTGTTGTCAGAGATAAAATAATGCATGACTGTCCTGTGATTGAACTCTGTCTGATTTCCAAACAGACCATAATAAGGCAACCATGATTAGACATACTTAATGCGTTTGGGCCCAAGCAAATATTGACAGCCTGCTAAAACCTCTTCAGGTTTATTGATGGGCAGAGTGGTGTTTTTATCTCAATTCACTCGTTCACCTCTGATAAAATAAAAATCCATGCCTCACACATGCAGACAGCATACTGTAACCTAACAAGCACTGAGCAGCGGAGGGGGCTGTTTGACAACAACATAAGCAGCGACCCCCCCCCCCCCAGTGTAATGATGCAGAGCACAGCCTGGGCCATGGTCAGTCAGAACCCTGGGTTGTATGACAGACTGCTGCTCTTTCAGCCGCAAAGTAACCCTTCCCTTTCAGGAAGGTGTGAGTGGTTTGAGTTGGAAGTCTTGCTGAACTAGAGCCACAGACTGAAAGGAAATCTATTCTGATTTAACAGACCCTAAAAAGTGACCAGATTCTCTCTCATGGATTGTGAGTAAGGAGTTATTTTTCACAAACCTCAATAATAACACAAATCTGAGTCAATCCTATTAAATCTGGATATTAGACCCAAAACAAATCTAAATGATTCGTATAATCAAATAGATTCTGATAATGATTAAAAGTGTAGAAAAAGAAATGAAAAAGGATGCAACAATAAAAGCTGTGATTTTAATAAAATAAAGTTATTACAACAAGACTTCCTAGGGCACAAGAATCCTAGATGAAAATTAAATAAAAAGGATTTTGGCTCTACATCCAAACAATGGATATTTATTTATTTATTTATTTATTTATTTATTTATTTATTTATGTAGAAACAACTTTTAAAAAACATCAAATTAACCCTCAGAATAGAAAATCTTCAAAAAGAACACTTTATTTATTTATTTATTTATTTATTTATTTATTAGCAGGAATGCCCTGAGGATGCCTAAAATGATGTTTTCGATGTTCTCCAGTTCCCTCCCATTAGAACTGGAAATCAGTGCATCATCAAGGGGCAGAGAAAGCTGCAACTCCTGGGAACAGTGTTGAGTGTCCGAGCATTCTTGGCATATGGTAAAATTCCCTGTAAACTCATTTTTTGATAAACTTCAAGGAAAAAAAGGTTTTTGATAACTTCAGCAGATCAAGTGATTTGTTGCCTGTAGGGCGACCTTAAGCTCCAAGAAACAGGGATTGACCAAACACTTGTTTTAGTGTAAATCTTTCCTTCTCGAGTACATGTTGTCTGAAGCTTTGTTTTGACTTCTATTCCTCCTTAAATCCCTTGAACCCCCATTAGGGAGCCAGCCATGACGGATTCTCGGCTGTAGCCGACTTTTCTGCCCACATCTAGGAACAAGCAAGCAGGATGCTTGACGTTAGAGGTCCTGCTCATGTCCATCAAACAGCAAAGCTCACACAAAGGCCTTTTTCTGGGATTAGCCCAAATGAGCTTAGTTCTGATCAGCTAACCTACAACTGGACTCTGTGCTCTGCATGAAGAAACCGATAACTAAGGAACCTTGCTTAAAGGTGGTCTGGATATTATAGTGGGTTCTGGAAAAAAGGCTTTCCTCTGCCCTTGCAGCAAGGAGAAACAAAGCTAGCCAAGATAACTTAATGATTAAGCTCATTCTGGAAGGCAAGTCGATCACTTCTCTACTCATCAGCCCAGCTTAACCCTTTAAAACCTGAAATAAGAAAAAAATTAGGATAAAAACTGAATTATTCATGGCTAGTGTTGACTAACAACAATATGATGATCTCTTATTATGCAACTCTACAAGAATACGAAAGTTGGAGAGAAATAAAATTGGCCCTTTCCACCTGTAGATTCTCCACCAGAGGGCGGTAGATATGTATGGCACTGGGTATGGCTGGTTTTTGATAAAGGTAGTAATCCTAATTTAAGGCCAGAAGTGTTTTATTGTGAAGGGTCAACAAACAACTGCCATTTAGACCAAAGCCACCCTTGTAATAACAAAAACACAATTTTAAAGGCTCACTTGGCAGTTTTGGCTTGCATTTAGCACCTCCTAGTGTTCGTTTAGTAGAACCAAAAGCTAAACTTATCTCATTGCGGTGTGTTCGTCTTTTTAACACCTTAATCTAACAGCTGAAATGTCTCCCCAGCTTTCATTAGTGTCTGCATCTAAAACACGAAGGAAGCAGACTGCAGCACCAGGCATGTCAGCCCTATTTTTCTAAGTCCACAGGTGGCGGCTCACCAGTCTGAAGTTGTAAGTTCATTATTCAGGCCACAGGGAATGGTGGGGGTCTGAGTGACATTTCAATAACCCTGTAAATGATTGTTTTAGCACATACTGGCTCAAGAAAATGATTTAAAAATATGAAAAATGTGCCGTGTATCCCTTTAAAACACAGCATGCATGAATGATTGGATCAGTAAAGAAAAAGATAGAAATAAGTCCTTGGAATGCCAGAAACAAGTAACTGAATGATAGCACACGTTTCCTTATGGTGAATTCTGACCGACTGATCCTTAGGCCAAGCGCTCCCTTTGGAGAGTGTATTGTTCAAGTTTCTATTGATTGCTGCTAATCACACGCTGATTCATGTCACTGATATTACAGACGTTCCGTGGTCATTAGAGAAGTAGCTAGGTTCAAAATACCACTACTACTTCAGACATTTGGCTTCACAGTTCGTTTAATTGCGACCAAGAGGGTTCTTTAGAGGAGTCTGTTGCACTCACAATGTCATCAGCAGAGCAGGGATTTGTCACAATCATCTTTAATGAAACTGGAAGTCATCGATGTCTCTCTGTAGGTAAGCACTTCTGCTGATTGGTCTCTGATGAGGCTGCAGGGCAATAGGTTGGCACGTAAAAAAAGCATGTCTGGCTATTTTATGTGATCCTGGTTTCTGACGCCCTTCATCAGTCAGTGTGTTTACATGGGCGTCAGAAAACTGAACTGTTGCCTTAAATAGATTGAGATCTATTTTGTAAAAACGCCTGTAAACTGGCTCGTGTCAAACTGGTTCTAATCCAGCGGAGGTGCCCACATAATGTGGTAGAAGCCCAATTCCTCTGCATGTAAACGGCTTAGTCGAGCTGTGACCAGTTCCGCCTTCTGGAAGTGATGAAACTGCAGAAGTGCTCTTCTGATAGTATCATCGTGATAAAGTAACACATGTAACACCATCAAACACGCTCCAAATAAGCTATGCTTCAGCACCGTTGTTGTCCAATCCTTTGGCCAATTTGCATCTCCTGTTTTTACACTGTCTGCTTTACTCCCACCAGCATGTCTTTACTATTTGAGATGCTACAAGCTAACCGGAAGAACACCAACACGAAAGGGCGCAGGTCGCAGACTACCATCGCAGAGGAACACGCTTCATTTGAGAGTTTTGTTTTCTGAGGCCAATGTAAACTAGGATAAAGGCTCCCAGTTTATTGTTGTAGATCAACCTAGATCGACTTAGATGCACATGTAAACACAGTCAGTGTGGTTACATGTGCACTGACCGACATCTAGGTCAATCCAGGTCCATCTTATTGTAATAAGCTGGGAGTCTTTATCCTAGTTTACATGTGCATTAGGAAAACCAGCCTCTCAAATGAAGTTTGTTCCACTCCAGCACAGTAGGTGGTGACATGCCCCTTTTCATGTCGGCATTCTCCCGGTTAGCTTATAGCAACACAATCCATGAACAGAGGCTGGTGGGAGGGAAGCAGACGTAATGGAAACAGGAAATGCACAATAACGACAGCAACGACGCTGCAGCACAGCTTATCTGCTACGTCCTGTCCTGTTTTAAGGTGTTACGCGCGTTGCTTTGTGACGATGGTCTTGTCAGAAGACCGCTTCCGTGGTCTCGTCACTTCCGGAAGGCGAGCGTCTTACCGGTTTAGCTCGGCTCACCCATTTACATGCAGAACGTAATCAGATTGCTGTTGCATTATCTGGGTGCTTCAGCTGAATTAGAACCGGTTCGCCTTCAGCCAGACTAAAGACTTTACAAGCCATTCAAAAAACCGATGCGAGTCTTTTTAGGGCAACACTTGGGTTTTCTGATGTGCATGTGTATGTATGTCGATGATGTAAACACACTGACTGACTTAGACCTATTTGAACCTCTGAATCCAGTTCAGGGAACAAGAGGATTGGACTGTGTGGTTTGAAAAACCATGAACATGTACTCGTCTCATTGTGTAAGGTAAAAAAGAATAAAAAATACACCTAACTCTTCCAAAACTATGCCAAATCTTACTAAGTCAGAATCCCAAATATCACAAACATCCAACATAAACAACAATTAACAGAAATCAAACGCCGACTCCAAAAGTGTAATTAGATTATAAAGAATCTAAAAACGAGAGGTGAGTAAATTATTCCACTCCAGGGACAGGGTTAGGCCCGGCTACTTGGGCTCAAGCCCCGAATGTTTTATGAAAAGCCCCGGATCTAAATCGTGGAAGTAACATGCAGTACCGAAGTCCACCAGAGAGGGAGCAGCTGGCAGTAGTTTGTATACAGCCTGCCTGAGCCTCCACCACTGAAGAAGAAGCCCTTCAGCAGCCGGCTTCTTCTACACTCTCTGCCTGAAACGCATGAGTGAAGATGGACATAAGGACGTGTTTTAGACCAAAAGTACGGCGACAGAACCCCAGCTCTGATGAGACTGGTGCTGACTCAGGTTTGTGAGTCTTATTTGAAAACACTAACAGGAACAATACTCTGCCCTGAATACGCTTAATATGTAGCTTCAGATTAAAAATTATGTGGTACAAGACAAATATATGTAATGTTGACTAGTGTGTGTCACGTGTGTGTGTGTGTGTGTGTGTGTGTGTGTGTGTGTGTGTGTGTGTGTGTGTGTGTGTGTGTGTGTGCACGCAGAGACCTTCCAGAATCACATGATCAGAAGAAACACACAGATCGGAGACGACCTCTTGTTCTGTTTTATGTAGCACCATGAGGGTTGGAGTCAGCACCTCTGAGCCAGCAAGGGGAGATACCCACAGAGTCAAGCCAGTGAGTTAAGTGTGAAATCTTTTCTGGCTCCAAGAAGTCAGCTAGATGTGTGTAAGCAAACACCAGTGAACACATCATCATGGGATGCAGCTGGCTGGACTGGTGCATTTGTGGACACCATTACGTGTTTGATGAGCTGCCAACTGCTGAGTCAGGAACTGCGGTGACCCGAGAACATTCACGGAAGCCCGTTTTACTGTATATACCATGAAAACTTGGAAAAGACATACCAAAAAAATGTATTCAGATTTTCTGTATTAGGTTTGCTACAGATGATCAGAAACTGACAAATCTAAATAAAAGCCTTTGAAAAGTCTGAGCAACTGTGTTGATTTCTAACAAAGATCAACTCCCCAGACAGCATCAGCGGTGCAGTGAGAACCCCGGCAACAAAGACTTATGATTCATTTGAACATAACCAAATGCCCTGCCCATGAAGTCTACATGAAACACATTTAGTTGACAATAAATTACCCATCTGATGCATTTTATTCTGTTTTTGTTTACACAAAAATATGAAGGCTTTTCACAGCTGCGTTTAAAAATAATGGACACTAAATCCTTCTGCTGCAATGAAAACTCCAAAAGTCTGAAATAATCATCAAAAGGCTCTCCGTGTTGAATGGGCACAGCTTAGACAAGTTTCTCCTCTTAATGAGGTGAAAGGTCAGACTAGCGGTACTCACCACAGATCTCAATTTATTCTCCTTCACCAGATTAAGGGAGGTTTGGTAGCAAGAAGCAAGATCAGTCTCCTCCGTAGGGCCCACATGACCTCTGGCAACTGGACCCACGGTGTGGATCACGTCTGGAACAAGAGAAGCACCACAGTTTAATAATAATGCTAATAATGATAAGTAGGTGGCAACCACGAGGTGTGTTACTGTGGCCTTTCAGACTCTGCAAAATCATCAAAATAGCATGAATTCTTTGAATGATCACCTGTCTGGTCTCGTGTTCTGGTTTGGCCAGACAGAGGCCATGTACACACGTAGCGAGGTTTTTGGAAACCAAACATCCTCTCCCACCCATCTGGGAAAAACGACTTGGGGTGCACCTTGCTTTCAGCAAAAAACTGCCAGTGCATCAAAAAGCACATTCATTGGCATGGCAAACCTGTAGGTGGCAGTAGTTTCCCAAATCGCCCGAGTCTTTGCCAAAAAACTTTCTTAGATGTGGAACAAGTAGATGGCAGGCAATAACGTCTCTAACACCATCCTCCGACTGGGGTCTTCTACACAGAGCAGCAATGGAGCTAGTAAAAACAAAACAGCTTGACCAGGTGGTGCCCGTGGCATTTTTGCCACAAGCAGTGATGTTGTGAATAGAGGTCGACCGATATCGTTTTTTCTATTGCCGATACCAACGCCACTATAGAGGTCTGCCGATAGCCGATATGTGCCGCTGCTTTTCATGGCCGATTTCTATTTTCCATCTTGTTTTCATCCAAAAATGTCGCTACTATCATTTGATGCAGAAAATTTCAGAATCGTCACCAGTTTTTGAATTTTAACCATCTGTTAAATCTTAATTTTGTGCACTGCTCCAGGTTCAAATCAGAAATCAAACTAAAGTTATCAAACAAATAAATTAACTGACAAATTATAAAAAATTTCTAAACTGGTATTTCAAAGCAAATTTTAGTAGAAAATAATTTTTTGAGCATAACTGATGTAGATGTTATTCAGGAACCTAGACATAGTACATTTAAATTTAATTCTGTCGAAGCACTCGGCTGCCCAGGGTGTCTTTAAATCGCCTTTACTAAGAGGGTATAAAGAGGGTATTAAAATGGTAAATATCTGCGACACATCGGTCTACCCCTAGTTGTGACACCTAAAACTCCGGTTATTCACATCAACAAGCACATGCTGACAGCTGAGAACTCACAAATCCCCACGTTGGTCAGAGTATTTGGAAGAAAAAACTGTTTTTGGTGTTGTTTATTTCCACTTTTATGAGAATGACGGGTCAAACAAAACAAAGACATCTTCTTTGTAGGATATTCAGTTACTTGTGGACACGGCTACAAAAAGCATCTTTGTATTTGAATCAAATGGAAGAAGACTGGAAACCGACAGAAATTGTTTTCATTCTGATGTCATTTTTTAAAACCTCAGCCGTAGACAGGGCAGGTCAACATAAACACACAATAAGTCGTTTAAGTCAACGGGAAAAGCTACGAGATCTCCTTAAAAAGGCCATCGAGCTTTACATTTGGTGTTCTGCTTTTGCTATTTTAATTATGAGGCCATCATTCATTGCTGCTTTTCATTTTATTCAAAAACAGCAAACGTAGGAATGTAAAATAACATCCATCATTGTTATCCACCAATCCTAGTTCATGGTGCATAAACACATTAGCATTAGCATTTTAATCCTCCAGACTGCCCTTTCTGTTGCTAAAGTATTATTTGGTGTTAAAAAGAATAAAAACTCCCATCAGGCTCAGGTGAGGGTATGGAAGATAAACTCTGCAGTGTGTTTTTAAAATGCAATCATCTTCTGTTTTCATGCACCTGACCTCACGGTTTACTTGATCTGAAACATGTGACCTCACTTTCAAACTAAACAAATGCAAACCGCAGCTTATTACTTCTATACGAGATCTGATTGGACGCTGTACGTTTGGTTCCTGAGGGTTAGGGCGGCTGCTGGGTTCCAGGGAGTTTTCCAACGCTGCTTAAAGGATCAGATTTTGTTTCGGAGCGGTAACGAAATACGAGTTTGAGGGATTCCAAACAAAACTGGGGTTGAAACAAGAAATGGAGGTGTCTGATTTACTGTCTTCTCCCCGCAAAAACTGGTGGGAAATTGGCCCAACATTGTTATAACGGGACAAGCGGTAGGTTGTTGTACCTGCATATTTCATGGATTTCTTCACTACAAAAATGGCAATATGCCAATTAAACTGTGGGCTGGTGTCCAAAATACAGACTACTGGTGAATTCATGAAAATTTAAAGACTTTTCTTTCCAGCGGTTTGGACATCTCGGCTTGTTTCCTCAACACCTTGGAATCAAATAAATATTTATACAGCTTTTTCTCTGTGAGGTGAAAGACATTTTATTTTGGAGCTAAGGAGGGGTATTACGAAAACGGTGGGTATTTGCAACAGAATACAAAAAAATAAAAAATAAAAAATAACCTGACAGCTGCTTCAACCGCAGTGAAGTTAAACAAAAATGACATATTTGCTCAAGGTCAGAAGGAAGAATACTTTTTTGGTATTTAAAGAATGAAAAAAATCCATTTGTTTAATCTGAAAAAACACAAAAAGAAGAGATACAACTAAAAAGGTCATTACTCTGAGATAATTATTCATCCATCCATTTTCCTTTGCTTGACCGGGGACAGGTCACGGGGGCAGCAGCCTAAGAGAGGCCCAGACTTCCCTCTCCCCAGCCACTTGGGCCAGCTCCTCCGGGGGATCCCAAAGCGTTCCCTGGCCAGGTGAGAGACACAGTCGCTACACCGTGTCCTGGGTCTACCTTTAGGTCTCCTCCCGATTGGAAGTGCACGGAAAACCTCACCAGGGAGGCATCCAGGAGGCATCGTAACTAGATGCCCGAGCCACCTCAACTGGATCCTCTCGATGTGAAGGAGCAGCGGCTCTACTCCGAGCCCCTCCTGGATGACTTAGCTTCTTACTCTATTTCTACGGGAGAGCCCAGCCACCCTGTGGAGAAAACTTGTAACTCATTCTTTTTGTCACTTGTGACCATAGGTGACAGTGGGAATGTAGACTGACCAGTAAATCAAGAGCTCCGCCTTCCAGCTCAGCTCTCTCTTCACCACGACAGACCGGTGCAACGCCATCACTGCAGACGCAGCACCAATCCACGTATCGATCTCTGGCTAGGTCATTTTATGAAAAGGCAGTTCAGATTTCGACAAAAGCTCCTTCCTTTGATGATATTCTTCTCATTGTGACATTTTCGCCGTTAGATGCAACATGTTTCTTAAGCCAGATTTATACTTCTTCGTCATCTCAGCTGAAACGTTGCGCACATGCTTTGACGAAGAAGTTATCCCTTTGAACTTCTCCAATGCCTGGGGCGTGCTGCAAAGCAACCCGCCTGCAGCACAACAGAAGGTGTAGCGCTTCTTTTGGGGGTGGGGGAGGGGTGTTCTGCCACCATTGCGGTCTTTAAGCTTATTTATTATGGTGCATTTATGTTGTGTTCAACACTTTTTAACAGGAAACTTCTACCCTCGTTCTCTTCCACCTCTCCATGCCGTCACCACCTTGGTTCACCCAGTGACCCATGTTTTCTGTAACGTCCTTACACAAACAAAAGTTTGTTGCCTTTCTTTTTACTCCTTCAGTCGCAGCTGTATAAACGTTCATATCGTCGAACAGTTTCCATGAGACGTTCTTCTGTTTGCCCGGAGTCTTAACTGTTCTGTCCTCACTAAGTGTTGTCCTCGTGGACGTAGACTCAGCTATCCAGACAGCTAAACACTCTCCCAATCAAAAAACCAAGGAACAGGCCGATGTGTTGAGTTGGATGATTTAATAAGGAAAAAGTGTGAAACTGTTGACAAACCAGAAATAAACCAATAAAAATGTTGCATCAGTATAAAACAACACCACATCAAATCACGCTCATGCTCAAAATATTAAAGAAACCACATGTGAGGTGAGCTAGCTTAACCTTACTAGCTTAGGTTACACCTGCATTCAAATTAAATTCAAACTACAAACTATATCACTCTTTCACAACAATAACAATGCACACAAGTCGTTTCAGTGATAACAGATAATATTACTCACAGATGGTGCCGTTTATCAACTTGTGAAGGCATGGATGGTAACAGATTAACAGAGGTGAAACTGCTTCTGGCTAGATCTTGCAGAATAAAAAACAACCACTAGAGGGCAAACTACTGAACAGAAAATACCTAATGCCAGCACACTAACGCTAGATATCTTCAGTAGTCTTTTTACTATTTTATGGAGGAATGGCTAGCCTGGCAAGCCAGACTAAACACATTTATTATTAAAACTTAGCAAAGCAAGAATTTAGTCTAGTTCACTATTTCAATTCAATTCAAGTTTATTTATATAGCGCTAAATCATGACAAGAGTCATCTTGAGGCACTTCACACAGTAAACACTCCAATAAAGTCCCGGTCATTAAGCCAAGTAAGTAAGTTAAAGGTTTCCTATAGAAGGAACCCAGCAGACTGCATCAAGTCAATGACTAGGCTTTACAGCGGTACTGTTGATGAATTTAAAGGAAGTGGTGTCCTGACAATCACAGGCTTGTGGTATCTTTCACTTTTGATGGATAGCAAAAATCGGGGATGTTTCTGTCGCTCTCTGTACGTGTCGCATAGAGTCCTGACTCGACGCATCACGGCACTGCGTGTCTCCGTACTCACGCAGATGGACAGTGTTGGGGAGAATACTTTGCAAATATATTTAGTTACAAAATACTGAATAATAATAATAATAATAATAAAACTTATAAAGCGCTTGTTTAGGACACTCAAAGACGCTTTCACACACTCTCACATTCACGCACTGCTAGTGATGGTAAGCTACTTTGTAGCTACATCCACCCTGGGGAGGTCTGACAGAGGCGAGGCTGCCATTTGGCGCCGTCGGCCCCTCTGACCACCACTAACACAGGCAAGTTGGGTGAAGTGTCTTGCCCAAGGACACAACGGCAGAGTACCCCTGGCGGGAGCTGGAATCGAACCCATGACCCTCCGATCATGAGGCAACCCGCTCTACCACCTGAGCTACTGCTGCCTGAATACCGGTTTTAAATTAATTTTGTAAACATATTTCGTTACTTTGCTTAACCTTGGTGCTGTATTTCAAATACTTGGAATACTTCCTCTTAAAATCAGATATTAAATATCGCAGCGTGCATTGGTAGCTACTCCCACAGGAAAACAGAGGGCATGTTTATGCTAAACAATATGAACTGACTGGGAAAATAAAACAATTTCATTATTTTTGTTAATTTATTCATCAAAGAGTCAACAGATTCTGTTTCTGTACTAAAGTGACATAATACACCATTACTGTCAGGCACTAGGGGTTGTACGAAATAGTCGACTAGTCGACTTCACGGCTCTGTAGTGACTTTTTATGCCTGTCATCAACTAGTCGCTGTCACGTGATAATGACTGACAAGATGCAGTCCTCGGAAAAGACAGCAGGTGATGAGCCCCTGCGCGTCTGGATCGAGGTGGAGGCGACGCGCTGTGCCATAGCGTCGGTACTGACACCGGCGGTAAAACGGATATTTAACCAAACTGTGACATTTTCCCTCTTGCAATTTAACCTTCCCCTCACCCCCATCCTAATCTTAACCAGTTTGTGCATGCAAAGCTCTGATCGTTGACGTGCGCTCCAGACATTGTGTCCTGAGCACGGCCAAATCAGGTGTCACCACCTCAAAAACAAATTTAACACGCGATCGTTCATGTCGGCTCATTTCCTTTCATGTTTTCTGTCTGTTATTTGTGCCTGATGCGTTTCGCTGCTGCGGAGCGAGGTGCATCACCTGTTGTCCTCCGGTGACGCACCCCCAAGATTCCACTATCTCCGCTCCGGCATGAACTCCGGAGCAAAAACGGTCCCGTTGTAGTCGCCCGGCGAGCAGCGGCACTCCGCTGTTTTAGCGGTCGGTAGATCTTTTAGAACTGCAGTTCAAAGGTAACTCATGAGGTGAATATATATGAACCCAGGCAGCAGTTTCTCTTTAGGATTGAGAGGAGATGCAGGAAGATAATAAACAGGCAGGACAGAAAAATAGTCAAATAAAAACAAGTTAGTTTTTGTACCTGCTGGTTGCAACAAACAGACACCATTGAAGGTAATCAGAAGTGAGGAACAGAAAATGAAATAATTATTTTTATGTTTAGAGCAGCAGGAACTCCGAGAGGCTGCAGGCGCATCAGTGAGTTTGCGGACGCTGCTCAGGGGGAGGGGGGAGAGGGCTGAAGCAGGAACTACCGTTGTTAAAAGAAATGTGTTAACTTAGAAAATGTGGGCGCAATTTTAACTGTCAAAAACTCCATCGAACCTACCGACCCCCCCCCCCCCCCCCGCCGCCGCTTCCGGCGTATGACGTCATTAACGACTAGTCGAAGTCGACTCGACTTTCATTACTTGACTGTCGACTTTAACAAAATAAAGTCGTGCAGGCCCTATCAGGCACAGGTGAATAAAGCACTAAGAAAGCAAAACAGATAAATACTTTTATAAACTGTGTCTATTAAATAAATACTTTAAAGGGATATTCCACCCCAAAGTGAAAATGTGTCTATTGCTATATAAGTACTATAAATGTCTATTCCTCAAAGTTAGATAAGTGAGAAAAAAGCTTTTTCTAACCAGCGCAGACCTTCTCCTGATCTGGCAGCCATCTGTTACCTTTTGCCTAGCATAAAAAACGGAGTGAATGGGAACTGGTAGCACTTTGGTCGCAAATGATTCAATTATGATACCAAATATTCCTGGAGAGCTCAATAATCATGTTGACTGCAAATGAAAAGTAAGTAGCAGCACAAAGGGTTTTTGAATAACTGCTTGGTTTTCCAGGAAGTGAATGCATTTTTTCTTTCACTGCTAGTAGGTTGATTTGGCTGTGGTTGTGGCTCCACCCACTCCACTTCCTGGTCTGAATCCACACCTGGCCACTCATGTTAACGCTGGTGCTTGCTAATCGGGGGTGTAGCCTCCTCATGTTTTCAGCCATAGTGTTACTTTGGTTACAGACACACATTGTTTAGGGGCATTATGGGATAGATAGCCTACACAACGCAGAGACACACGTTGCCCGAAATTCCTTTATTCATCTTTTGAGTGGAAAACACAGAAGTAATCTAAAGGCATTACGAAAGTAACAGTATTCTGAATACCATGTTTGAAAATTGTAACTGTAACTGAATAGTTACTCATCTTTAGTATTCTAAATACTGTTTTCAGTTACTCCTCAACACTGCAGATTGAGAATTATAAATCAGGCCTAATAAATGAAAATAAAACCACGAAACAACTGCAGTTGCTGCCTAAAACCTGAATAATAGAAGAAGAAGAAAATATCGTTTCTATAGCGCCTCTCTGCAGCTAACCCTATAGGCACCCATAAAAAATCTCTCTCTCTGAAGTTTGCAAATGTTTGAAGTTATTATTTAAGACAACAGTGTTTCCTGCAGCCACCCAAACTATCCTTCAAAGTTCTTTCCAGTAAAAGGTTGCAGATTTTTGACAGATCATTAACAACCTTCATCATGATTTCTCTGTGTCGCTCAGCGAACCCCTCAGGTGACTGTGAGGAAGACAACGGAAGCAGAGAGCATCAAAAGAAATGACTTTAGGAAATATATTGAATGATTGCTCTTGGATAAGAAAAATGATTCACCCTCTGAAGAAGATATTTCCTCCACAACAGATCTCTGTATTTGAGACGGACCGAAAGGGAAAATAGAAGAAGAAAAAACACACGTTGCAATAAAAGCATCAACTGTAAGCTAACACGGTGCTTCGGTACCTGAAAGAAAAGTTTACAAAAATATTGAAAATGACAGTTCTTCTACTTTTCCTGGTGCAACAAGCATGAGTAATGTAGATGTTTTCCCACTCTCCTACCTCTCTGATGACTACTATCTGTAAAACAAAATGATTTGCAGAATTTTCTCGTAATTGAAAGTGAAAGTGGAAATAAACAGAAACAGCAGAATGGAACAGAAATGTGTTGCGTCTACTGTTGAGCGCTGTGCTCGCATGCATGAGCATGGCGTAACTAGGTTGACCGTGTTCTGGTAGTCGTCTCTGTCACCAGTGATCCTTAAACATGAATACTGAATGAGCCTACATTGACTGAATGGGTGTGCATGGCTTTGTGTCCTTGTGATGGACTCTCCAGGATGAATCTGACCTTTGACCTGGCCACACCTACAGTCTCTGGGTTATCCATCCTCCCTACCCTTTTTTCCATGGACCTTCGCATGATGTTGCTTTCCCTCAGAAGGAGGGATGGTAAAACTCTTTGTTTTTGTTCCATTCAAGTGTTTTCTGTCAGATTTCCTTTGATAGTGTGATCTATGTGTGTGCTAGTATGAGAGGACAGGTTGGTACTTCATGTCCCCAGGTGAGAGGAATTCAACAACATCCGTTTTTCTTAAAACATGCTGCTAATAGTGGAGCGTTAGCTAGAAAACAAGACTGGCTTACTGCAGTTCTGTTGTACTTTGTCCAAACTATGTCACAAGCATGTCAACTCATAGTTGTAATGCCTCAAGCGTGTTGGGAAATGCCCTCCAGGGATCATTTAAACATTTCTGAGTTCAACTGAGCTAAATTAGCGGCTACTCGTAGAGCTGCTGGATGCACTAATCAACAGGAAGATAAACCAGGTGCTTTTATAGAATTCAGGAAAAAGACATTTTGAGGATTTGAGTTCTTAGATGTGCTTCTCTGCACTGGTGTTACAATTAACGTATGACCTTTGTAGTGAAACCACTTCCCTCAGGACCGAAACTCAACTCTATGACCAGTTACACCACCATTGTGTCCTGAGTCCTGCACATATAACACTCACAGCCAGCTCATCACGTTCCTGTCACATGGGAACGGCACCGAAACAAACACGTGCAGCACGACCATGGTGATACCTGTTCAAAGCCGCTCTTCATGACACAAAGTCTAACGCTTCTTTGAACTCTGAACATCTTCTCCTTCACCTCCCTCATGGTGGCCTTATTTACCATTCTTAGATCTAACGAGCCTGTAGCCGACCCGACTTCAGAAACCGTTCATCCTGGAGGTGGTGTGTGAGATTCTCTTCAAAAGACACGCAGATGTCACCAAACGAGAGCTCCGCGAGAGACGTCGCCACCACTGCCGGGGGCAAAATATGGATCACAAGTCCCAAAAATGTGGGGTTCGTCTTCATGGTTTGTTTTTCTTCCATGGATAGTTGATCAAAGCAAGTTTGAGTCGAGATGGGTGGGAAAATAACACACCTGGTCACCATGGTGGAGTTTTACCTGCCTGGGTAGTCCCATGACGAAAAACTTGTAGGATCAAAAGAGGCAAGTTGCTGTTGGAGGAGTGAAACTAACCTGTCTGATTATAGCCTCAGACAAAAGGAAAATGAAAGGGCTTCAGAGAGCGGACATTTGTGACCTCAACTCGGTTATTAGAAGACTCTGCTTGCTTTTATCAGACCAGGTATGGACTGAAGAGCTAGCAAAGAAAACACAAACGAAAGAGCTGCAGTTCCTGTGTTTTAACAACCTTTCTCCAGACTTCTCCTGAAGCTGATGTTTAAATGTTTTATTCATGCAGGATTTGAAAACAGGACCTCCAAATACTCTTCAAGGCAACTCTGATAAGTATTACATACCATACATGACATTAATTATGCTGGCATTTAAAATTCAAATATAAAAAAAATCCCATTAGCTGCCGCCTCTGCGCTGAGCTGTTTGGGGAAATATGGATTTAAAACTGACAGCATTTGTAAGTTAAAGAAAATCAGGAGCAAAATTGTATTTTAAAAATCCAGATGGAGACATTCCCAATGGAAAGTGATTTTCAGCTTGGCCAGGATGGACTGGACACGGAATGACCTCTTAATACACCAACTACAGCGCACGTGTGAGAACATCTTAGACATCCTACTAAATTATTCTTCAGCTCTGGGAGAGCTACCAGGGGACATGCTCACTTCAAAGACACCACTTTCTCAGCAACTAAAGAATGTTATGAAACATCTAGACTTCATTTAGAAGTGAAGTGCTGCGCTATTTCAGAGAGGGACTGGCACTTCACAACCCAATCAATCTTTCATTTCTTCTTCTTTTACTCACCGCTGCAGACTTTGAGGCTGTGTCACCATTTCCACATCACAACAAATCCAACAAGGCTGCAACTATCGGTGTGAAACTTCTCAGCTTCAGCATCTTTCATGGAAAAAGCTTCAGTATTAAATAAACAAATTAAAGTCAAATAAATGAAACTTTAATTCTTGGCTCGACGTTTCCACTTTAACCGACTCAGCTTTGCACAAATGAAGAATTTGATTCCTATGAAGAATGTTGCAGGTCCACAACAGCACAAAGGCAAGGGAATATGTTTCAAGGTATTATGAGAGGTTTGTTTCATACAGCTTTACAACAAGAAACAGAATTTTACTGTTAGTCATTGACTTATATTGATTTGTCGTCGTCTTCCTCCGCTTATCCGGGTCCGGGTCGCGGGGGCAGCATCCTAACTAGGGAGCTCCAGACCGTCCTGTCCCCGGCCTTGTCCACCAGCTCCTCCGGCAGGACCCCAAGGCGTTCCCGGACCAGATTGGAGATGTAACCTCTCCAACGTGTCCTGGGTCGACCCGGGGGCCTTCTGCCGGCAGGACATGCCCGAAACACCTCCCCAGGGAGGCGTCCAGGAGGCATCCTGACCAGATGCCCAAACCACCTCAACTGACTCATTTCAATTCGGAGGAGCAGCGGTTCTACTCCGAGTCCCTCCCGAATGTCCGAGCTCCTCACCCTATCTCTAAGGCTGAGCCCGGCCACTCTACGGAGGAAACTCATTTTGGCCGCTTGTATCCGCGATCTCGTTCTTTCGGTCATTACCCAAAGCTCATGACCATAGGTGAGGATTGGGACGTAGATCGACCGGTAAATCGAGAGCCTGGCTTTCTGGCTCAGCTCCCTCTTCACCACGACAGATCGGCTCAGCGTCCGCATCACTGCAGACGCCGAACCAATCCGCCTGTCGATCTCCCGATCCCTCCTACCCTCACTCGTGAACAAGACCCCGAGATAATTAAACTCCTCCGCTTGAGGTAGGACCTCTCCCCCGACCCGGAGGTGGCAAGCCACCCTTTTCCGGTCGAGAACCATGGTCTCAGATTTGGAGGTGCTGATCCTCATCCCAGCCGCTTCACACTCGGCCGCGAACCTACCCAGCAAGAGCTGAAGGTCAGAGCTGGATGAAGCTAGGAGGACCACATCATCCGCAAAAGCAGAGATGAGATTCTCCTGCCACCAAACTCGACACACTCCACACCACGGCTGCGCCTAGAAATTCTGTCCATAAAGGTAACGAACAGAACCGGTGACAAAGGGCAGCCCTGGTGGAGTCCAACCCTCACCGGGAACAGGTCCAGGTCCGACTTACTACCGGCTATGCGGACCTAACTCACGCTCCTCTGGTAAAGGGACTGAATGGCCCTTAACAGAAAGCCACCCACCCCATACTCCTGGAGCGTCCCCCACAGGGTGCCCCTGGGGGCACGGTCATAAGCCTTCTCCAAATCCACAAAATATATATCAAATATATTGATTTGGTCCAGTTTAATTGAAAAGTGTCCCCATTACTGAAGCAACAAGCTCAGAAGCACTGGTTGGCTCTGTGAGAACACACAGGTCTGTTATTAAACAGAAAAGATGCTGTACGTCCGACAACAGCCCATCTCCTTCCATGATTAAAAAACCTTTACAGTAGTGTAATACTTCAGAGCAAATGGAGAAAACTAGATCAATAACAAGCCAACACTCACTGAAATCCCTGAGCCATTCATATAGATTTCTTTTTGTGCGTTTCCTGTTTCCACAATCCAAACAAGGCAAAAAAGAATGACAAAGCAAAAGAGAACTGTCGTTTAAAGAGTAGTTTAAAAATTAGCCACAGCAAATGAGTTTCTTGTGTTGCTTCTAACAATTCTAGAACATTCTGTCTCCAGATACGGCCCAATGTATCTAACTCTGACTACGCTTGAAACAAATAAAACAAACACCAACAGCACAGTGAAGGTGGGAGCAGCTAGTTAGTAGTGCTTTTGCCTCACAGCGAGAAGTTTGTGGGTTTGAATGCCAGATGTAGTGTTCTCACCATGTGCGCGTGTGTGTGCCCCCCCCCCCCCCCCCCCCGACCAAAAACATGCATGTTAGGTTAAACCGACAACTGTAAACTGTCCTTGTGTGTGACTAGTTATTTGTCCCTGTGAGGGACTGGTGGAGAAGAAACTTAGTGAGAGAATGGGTTATATAAAATGTTTAATATGGAATACCAGAAAAGTTCTTTAAATTAAGTCTAAGATCTTTTTGACCTCTTACCAAGTCCACTCGGATGAAACAACTCCTGTTAGAAGGAAAAGTAACATAAAACGTTCAAACAGGATTTGTTTAGAGGTGCCAGTGAGCTAACATTACATCCGCTTTACTTTAAAGCACTCATTCCCATTTTCACTTGAAGCTCGTTAAAAATAAAACAGGATAAAGACTGAAGCTTGGTAAGTTGGGAAGTGGCATCTCTTCTGATTCCATGCAGCTTCATGTGAAAAGCTAGCGACCTGATTCAGTTATCTGACCCAAAGTCAGGTAAAAAAACAAAACAAATTTAACTGTCTTACATGAGTTATTAGTAAGGTTTGACGGTTCTTAGAATAACCATCTTTAAAACACTTTTCAGACAGTTATTTATGTTATACTTCCCAATGAAATGTGCACCGAGCCTATTAGAAAGTATTTGCTCTATTTTCATGTTACTAAGTTACAGAGGCTGCACTTCTATCTTTGAAAACAAATATCCTCGTGCCTAAGGGTCCTAGAGCTTATTTGGACATTTTTAATTTTGGTTACCTGGACCTGCTTTTGTTTAAAGCATGTCTAAAATATTGATAGTTCTGTGTGTTTGTTGGTGATTTATAAAATATGACTTACATTTGGGGTACACCAGAGGTCATAACTCGGACCCCTAACTTTCTTCTTTATGTGCATCCCTTTAACACGATCGCTACGAAATGTACATTTCTTTTAATTCTGATACATATAGTATTAGTTATAATTATAATGTGTGGATGTTATACGAGTTCTTACAAATGCAGCTAAAACAGAAATATCTGACACCAACAAAAAACTTCTAAATCTAACTAATAGAAAGCACAAAACCTGAGTGTTACATCGACACAAATCTATTATTTAAAAGTCTAATTATTCAATTCAAGTTTATTTCTTTTGCGCCAAATCACGACAAGAGTCGTCTCAAGGCACTTCACATAATAAACATTCCACTTCAGGTCAGTTCATTGAGCCAATCAGAAAGAAGTTTCCTATGTAAGGAACCCAGCAGGTCGCATCAAGTCACTGACTAGAGTCGGTCACTTTACAGCAATCCTCATACTAAGCAAGCATTCATATTACTAGATTAACCTTTTGCTATCTGAAAATACTGCAGACTTCAGGGGTTTCTGTAAAAATGTGACTCTGAGACACTGATTCAGGCTTTTATCTCGGGCAGGTTAGACTATTTAATGGCCTTTTTACAGGCCTCTCAAAACCTGCTGTAGCTGGAGAACATTTGATTGAAAATGTGGCTGCACACATTCTCACAGGAATGAAAAAAGTCCTGAGATATTGTACCTGTTCAATCTCTGCACTGAAGTAGAATCAATTATAAAAATCTTATTGAACAGCCCACAGGCAGTGGACACTTACGGCACTTTGATCATGTTTAGGCTCCCCTGTAATGAGTTTCTAACTAATGATGGGTGTTTGGATGTTTTATTTCCAGCTGGAGGTTCCAGTTCTAAAAGTTTAGACAAAACTCATCATTTAAACTAAATAGGAAGGTCTGAACTTTCCACTGACATTGGAACGTTTCACTTACGTAGAAAATGGATTTCAACAAGCCAACTTGGGTCAAGATCAAATAATTCCCAGTTTAGCTGTTGGCGTGTACGACAGAGATGCAGCCGTGTCCACTCTAAGCTAACTCCGTCAGAGTCATAAGCGTACGCACATTTCTAAAAAAAAAACAAAAAAAAGTGTGTATTTTGCTGTGATTGCTAGCCTGAAGCCTCTAAGCATGCACACAGCTGTTCCCGCGTTGGTCGCTGAGGATTACTAAATGAAGTGTGTACACCCACTCGGACATGGAACTGGTGTTGTCATGGTGACAGAGAGAGCAGAGTGATCCCCTAATGCTCGCTGAAGCTCTAGTGTGAAACAGGGAGGGGGGCGTCTTTTTTTTGCAGACCTGGGATCAGCTGCCACACACTGAGCAGGTACAGTTGCAATAATATTCCCCCGTTTTAAAAAATGGATTAGAAGTATCTTAGTGGTTATTCATCCTCGTGGCTCTCAAAGAGCTTTTCCATTGTCAGTGCCACTGATGTTCTTCCACACCTAAATGGGCTGAAGGGTAAAGAGCAAAAGGGGGAAGCTGTTACAAAGGGATGATGACAGACCATCATACACACATGAAATATGAGAAGAATGCGTTTCCTGAGTGGGCAATGATTATTTAATACCGTACTTTCAGACAGCAAAAATAGCTAAAGCCCCACAAACCTCGCTGGATGTTGCATAACCGTCATGTTTATGCACACGCTGAGGCCCAGAATATGCCTCGTTCCCCCGTGAGAGTGGGTGACCCACTGAGTGACGCGTATCAATCAAACACCTACCTATAAAACACAATAAAGCCTTTCCCTCTGCTAGACGTGTGCACCTACAGCACAGGGACACAATCACAGAGACGTAAAGTACAGTACGACTAAGTCCACATTCAAATGTCAAGAAGCTCTTCAAGCTAAAGAAAAGACCACTTCACTTGAAAGCCATCTCAGCCTGCTGGTTCCTGTTTGGCACGTTTACAGAGCTGAAAACAAAAGAGAAGCGTGTGTGTGTGTGTGTGTGTGTGTGTGTGTGTGTGTGCGTGTGTGTGAAGGACGGTAGGGTTGCGATGATTGTTTTGTTGTACACATGGTGTAAGAATGGCCCGGGTAACGTCTGCAGGGACGAGGAGACAAGAGCAGAAAGTCACTCCGCTGCACTGCCGTCTGTTGTCACTGTTCTGAGTTAACGCTAACATTTCCCTGAGCTTGAACGAGCCGCCAGGTGACACAAGCAGCTTGCTGATTGGAAAAACTGGGAAAAAAGATCAAAGAATTTACTAAAAGTATTCACGGACACAAAAATCTCACAGGAATATCTCGATGTGAATCGTAAGTCCTGGGATTTACAAGAGAGAAGAATAAAACAACACAAACAACCCAACTTTACAAGTTAATACCCCTTCATGTGCAGGCCTGAAGAATGGTATCATACAACAACAACAACATAAGGACATGCTTTACAGGTAACACAGACCTGGCTTTTCCACTGAATGAGTAAGCTTCGTGTAATATCAGTGAAACATCTGAGAAGGGAACAGTCAGCAGCTTTTATAGTTGACACGTACATTTCTTCCAGATATGAAGCCTTACATGTTGGAAGTGTCCAAGAAAGGACGCATTGCTATGTTTTGAGTCTAGTTTTTATGCGCTACGCTTCCAGAACATGTCGAAGAGTTCAGATCGAGCCAGGCAGGAAGTAAAACACAAAAGCAGTGCAAAGCATGTGCAACCTTTCAAAATAAAGGCCATGTAAAGATTTCCAGTTGCTTAAGGCTGTAACGGCAAATTTGGAAAACTAATTATCTTCAAACTTTTTAGGCCACTTAGCTATGAATATATAATTGAAATAAAAAAATGATAATAAAGTGGTTCTCTCCCATTATCTAAAAACCTCCACCAGTAACGCGTTTCAGACTGAAAGAAACCACTGGCCCGTGTGGTTGTCGGCCTGGCGGACTGCCGCGCAGCCCTGGGTCCTCCATTCATAAAACCCTCAAGCTTGTCACAACAGAACACCACTGGTGTAAGCGGTTCTACCATTTCTGCTACCGTTCAACTTTAGGACTAACTACCAGAGTCCCAAAAAGAAAAGCACCATCTGAAGTCACGGATATCGAAAGACATTTGGACCTAGAAAACGGAAACTGCTGTTTAGCACTATCTGGTTTCCTCTGAATGTCAACCTAAAACCTGAAGGAACCTGAAGGAAGACCCTGGACACACTAGGGGACAATGCCTCTCGGCTGGTCAGGGAACGCCTTGGGATTGCCCTGGAGGAGCTGGCCCAGTGAGTGGGGAGAGAAAGTCTGGGCCTCCCTGCTCAAGCTGCTGCCCCCGCGACCCGATGCCGGATAAGTGGCCAAAATAGATGAATGGATGGTTGGATGGCTGGTTTCCTCCGGCATCGCAGGTTTCCGGATCCAGCAGAAGCGGACACCAGAGGAGAGGAGTGGGTGTTCTGTAACAGTGTTTGCATACAAAATCTAGCTTGTTTGCATATTCGCCATTACAGATTTAACTAGTAAAAAAAATGTGCTCGATCTCAAAACCAACTATTTGTGTTGCTGTAGTATCTGAGAGGAATCTGCCCAATTGAAAAAACATCATCATGTTCATCGCACAAGAAAAAGGATTCCAACAACGTCCTAGAAACGCCGTCGATGGCTGGTAAACAGCTGGCCTGGTGGAACCCGAGTGTAATAAACTGATGTAATCCACACAGCAGATATTTGCATTATTTATAGTTCACTCAGCAGCACCCCTGCAGATGGATGCCCTGCTTAAAAAACCTGGAAGCTATCTGCTTCTAAGGAATACTCCATTTTAGAATAAATGCACCAAACAAACTGCAGGTAAATCCAGAGGAGCCTTTCGTGTCTGCCTCTGAACACTTGCACTGTGATGTTGCCTTCAGCTGCGTCACATATCGTCTCTGATTTAGGGACCGAACAGCCGGGGCAGTACATCATAATTCTACAGAGGTCCGTGCAAGCAGGACCTTGAGATGGTGAGCTGGGCTTCATGAATCTTTGAATGTCAAGAAAGATTTACACACACACACACACACACACACACACACACACACACACACACACACACACACACACACACACACACACACACAGTTGCTGTAGCGCAGCTGCAGGAAGACCAAAAGTGATGTGGCCTTCACAGATGCTATAACCCATCATTTCAATTAGGACATGTGTGCCCAATGGGGACTTGATGAAGAAAATACGTAGCAAGGAGGCAGATTAGACGCGCTCTCCAAATGATCCTAATGACAGTAATTACAAAGGCACATTCGAGTCTGCGTTGGGGTAAGTAAGGGTTAGGGAATGGGTGTAAATGTTTTTATGTGGCGCTACTCCCTTTCACTTTCACTAGTCGGCGTGATGCCAGTAACCAGTTCAAGCAGCAACTCTGACAAATTCATTAGCTGCTGAGTTATTCTCCAATTATCCTGCAAACTCATAACCAACATGTACACTCAATGGGAGCAAAACATTCATAACTATGCCAATCATTTAGACGTCTTTAAGGAAAGGGGACCAGCGTTCCAAATGGTGAGGAATCAAACTCCTTATTCTCCTAATGAAGTGTAGTCCAAAGTACTGAAGGACAGTGCTGATTTTGTTGAAGAAATACTTTTAAATATACTTTGTAGAAGAAAATGACACGGAGGAAAAAAAAAGTTAGATTAAAAACTAAAATGACTAAATTTATCAACATTTTTGCCAGTAAATAAAAGACGAGACAAAAATTGTCGACGACAAAAATCCAATCAGAAGATGGGAAAGATATGAAGAACGGACTAAAGAACCAGTCAGCAAATGGAAAAGGACAGACTTGATGGGAAGAGAACCAATCAGAGCCTGAAAAGGTTCACATCAGGGAAAAAAGAGGCTTGGTGAGTAAACACATCACCTTTGTCAGGTTAGTCGAATACACTGACATGAATACGTAGACACCCCATCGGGCGCTGGAGGGCATAACAGCATCGCCGCCATATTGGATGGGTTCCTCACTCTCCAAGCCCAACTGGAGAACAAGCAGGGCGTGCAACTATGCCCGTTTTGGGCACACCAGATCACATGGGACTACAGAAGATTTCCTGTTGGGATTTTATATTTTAATTTATTTTATTTTATTCTATTATATTTTTATTTTAACTATCATTCCATACCATATGTCTATGGAGAAAAATCATAACAAATGTGTTTTTCCTCAGTAGAAATGAATGCACTAATGGGAACCCATCCAAGATGGCGGCCCACAGCTATGCCAGCTCCAATAGGCAGCATCAGTCCATGTGGGGTCTACGTATTCATGTTCATGGTTTAATGAACCTATTCCTTTATTTGGCCAGCTAAAATAGGACAAACTCAAATTAATTGGATGGCTGAATGCTGACTAAAGTTTAAAATTTTAGTCAAAGATTAAAACTTTTGTTGTCAAAATCAACTCAGCTGGAGGGAAGAGTTTGGTCCATAGTTGAAGGTTGGATTGAGGACAGCTTGGTAGTTTTAGTCGAACCAGCTCTTCACTCTCGCAGAAGGGGCATGGGAATTTGACCAACAAGTCAAACTGTATTTTATGGATTTGGAAAAATGTTTTTGACCCAAGAAGCACCCTGAGAGGGATGATCAGTGATTATGGGGTGGGTTAGGGTCCCTGTAGCTGACAGTAAGTCAATCCTTTTCCTGGTGAGGATTGGACTCCACCAGAGCTGCCCTTTGTCACTTTTTCATCTCATAACTTTTATGGACTGAATCTGTAAGCCCAGCTGTGGAGAAGGGAGTGTCAAATTTGGTGGCAGGAGGATGATGTGATCCTCATCGCTTCATCAAACTATGACTTTTAACTCCTGCTGGGGAGGTTTGCAACTGGGTGTGAAGCAGCTGGAGCAGCAGCTCTAAATACGAGGTCATAGTTCTTGTTTACAAGTAACTCCGGCTTTCAACCAGATGCATGAAGGCTTCGTAGCATATTAGATACCTTTAACCTGCATGCTCAGCAGTGCGTCCCTTCCCACCGGGAGTTTCAGATGCAAAATGGCAGCGAAAGCCTTTTATGTAGCTGGTCCCGAAATCACAGGAGAATTGCAGGTTCACGAGTGACGCTGTCAGTCGACAGGGAACAAGCATGTCTCCAAAAAGGTCTGTGGTTCATTTCCTGTTGCGTCTACCTCGGCTACGAAGGTTTCACAGGTCAGAACGTTTTTTTACCAACTGGTTAAGAAACTGGCAATCTGCACGTGTCTCTGACTCCTTCATTGCTGCTTAATGCAGAGCAGCAAAAAAAGCAGTGATGAAAGGATCGGCCATTTTCCACTACACACACTTATGGGGGTTTAAACTTTTCCACAACTTATTTTGCTCCGAAAAACAGAGATTTTATATTACAGCCTACAGGAAGTAAATGTTTATTAATCAAAGCTTCTAACCTCCAGCTCTTCTAACCGAAGTCCAAAATCTCGGTAAAATGTAGACCAAAGTACGGCCCTTAAGCAACGAGAGAGAGTCCCCCCCTCCAACTCTCTTTTTTTAAAGTTCAAAGTAGTGTAATGCCACAAGGCCTTTGAAAATCTTGCTACCACACTAAAAAAAACATATAAGTCAAGCAGTTGCTAACATTCTGACATCGGCTAGGCTGCAATAAGAGGAACTGCAGGGGGCTGCAGCTTGTGCTCTGAAAGCTGTTCTCCGCTCGAGGCTGGACTACGGCCTGTCGCCACAACAACGTGGAAGTTATTTATTCTAACAATATTCTGAATGCTGTCAGGGTGTGTTCTCGGTTTTCATAAATGCTCCTAGTATCACTCGACAAAGAGTGGAAGAGATTACAGTACAAAGATGGCAGATTTAGAGAAAACACGGTGGGAAATTAAGCTGGTGGCTGTGAACTCTGGGATCGCCTCTGGAGTTAAAGGATGGATCAGACCTTTTCTTCCTTAATGCACTTGGTTACTGACAGATAAGTGCTGTGCCAAACAGACAGCCCACTTATCAACTCTTTTCAGATCCGAGCTGCCACTCATCACTCATGCATTCATAGCCTCTGCAGCTTAATTACAACACTAATCACAACAAACTATCTCCTTCACTACTGAACCAGTTGCCTGAGTAATGTGGGCCCGGGGGGATTCAAAACAGCTAATCAGCCGAACACTCGCCGCTCTTAAAGATTACCACAGCGTGCCGTTCCATTCACTGAATTATCCCGTTCTGATTACCAGTGTTAAAACACGTATAAACAAGCGATTCATCTAGTTTCTCAGTGAGGAGGGAGGAGGCGTGAAGAAGCCGGCGCTAGTTGGATATTTACGCTCACAGCGTGCAGTTGGCTATTTATCCAGAAACAGCAGAAGTCTGACGACTTAAAGAATTATAAAAATAAGTGGCAGGAGTGTGAGGGGAGCTTGTGCGACTAAAATACCTAAACAGCATGCGTTCATGCAGAAAATAAAACGATAGTTTATTTTTCGGTATCACATGGCAATTTTTTTTTGTGAAATCAGAACAAAAGTTGAAAGGAAACAATCAGAATATTTGTGTTTTTGCATTTTTTTGGTGTAAAAACTCAAGTAAAGACAGTGATTTCATATTCCCAAAGCTCTGAAACACACGCGCACACACACACACACACACACACACACACACACACACACACACACACACACACACACACACACACGCACACACACACACACACACACGCACACACACACACACACACACACACACACACGCTATCTTCAACAGTATGTGAAATGTCCACTGACAAGAAGCTGCTCCAACCAAAGACAGAGTCTCACTTTCTCGCTCAGCTCTATTTTTCTTCCAAACACCCACAGAGCGAGTTTCAGGGCCCCGTGTGGAAGAAGCAGCGCTGTGGCCAAACTTCTCCAGGGACCAGCTACCTAGCAGTGCTACTACACCTGCCACGTAATATTTCAAAGGGTGAAAATCGCTAACACACACACACACACACACACACACACGCACACACACACTGCAACACATCCGGATGCTATAAGAGACACACTCTTGTGGGAATACATTACTCATATACAACATGGCCATATGGTACGGCACGGATCAAACACACTGGGACGCAGCTGAAGTTACCACACAGTAAGTAAGGAAGGACACACGCACCGGGGTTTCTCTGATTCTGCTAAGGATAAAATCAGAACTGCGTTTTCAACCAGCTGCTTGAATTAAACTATTTTTAAAGTATAATTTTAACACTTTCTTGATTCATTTTCTCTTTTAAGAATGACTCACTTCTCTGACACCTTTACAGCGTCATTAGAAACTGCAGATTTCATTGCAGTTCTTTAGAATCAAGTACCTCAGTACCTAAAATACCAAACATCATTTGTTTCGGCTCAAAAAAATTCCCGGACAGTCAGTTTTATGATTTGGGTTTTTAGGTCTCGTTAGATCTATTTGAGGGTTTTCTATTCGTTTTTTGGTTTTGGATCTCTTTGATTCCTGCTCCATCCACTTCTGTTCCTTATTCAGGCTTCACACTTTAAGCCAAGATGCCATCAGCAATCCCAAAACTGACACGGTCCTTTCTCTTCTAAGTTTAACTGGTTGGTTGTCGTCGGTGTCCTTGTGCTCTACTTTAGAATATTTATTAGTACTTTCACACATCAAAGTACCGTCTGTGCTGTGAAATTGATGTTTAAATTACTTTCATTGCAGATGGTTTAACTCAACATGTAGCTTTGGATAACTATGTCAAACTGATGGGTTGGTGTTCGGTATTCCATACAGAGATTTACAGAGAAGGAAAAGACCCAGTGGTTGTAATTAATCATGATTATGAAAAAATTAAAAACTTCCGACGTGAAGACCCACAAGGATCCCTGCTTTATGCCGTTTACACAAGTCCAATCATTCAAATTCACCAAATGAAAGTTTATTTTCATGGGAATAAATACTGGTTAGAATTCATAAGATCTAATATCAAGCTTGTTGGATAAAATTGGGTGGCCACATAATAACAGGTGCAAGTTAACCCTTTAAGCATTAAGCGTCATTGCTGACTTTAACGAGCCACAGCTACAAATAAGATCCCTCATGATGTTCCTACTTTACACCAGAAGGTAGTGGAGATGTGTAACTTCAGGCTGAGTAATGCTCATGGGTGTGTTTATATAGAAAGTTTCGGAGTTTTGGGAATTTGAAAAACACCTCCCGCAGAGGAACGGCCCACCTAATCTGAACTTGAGCGGTGTTTTGTTATTGGACTTCTGTGCAAGCCGCAGTTTGGCCATAACGAACACCATGTTTGAACATAAGGATGCCCACCAGTACACTTGGTAGCAGGGCAGCCTAGGTCACAGGTTGATGATAGATTTTGTAGTCGTATCATCTGACCTGCGGCCGTATGTTTTGGACACCCGAGTGAAGAGAGGGGCGGAGCTGTCAACTGATCACCACCTGGTGGTGAGTTGGATCAGATGGCAAGGGAACATGCCGCGTAGACCTGGCAGACCCAAACGCATAGTGAGGGTCTGCTGGGAACGCCTGGCAGAAGAACCTGTCAAGACGGTCTTCAACTCCCACCTCCGGCAGAGCTTTGACCACGTCCCGAGAGCAGTGGGGGACATTGAGTCCGAGTGGGCCTTGTTCCACTCTGCGATTGTCGAGGCGGCTGTTGCTAGCTGTGGTCGTAAGGTGGCCGGTGCCAGTCGTGGTGGCAACCCCCGTACCCGCTGGTGGACACCAGAGGTTCGGGGAGCCGTCAGGCTGAAGAAGGAGGCCTACAGGGCGTGGCTGGTCTGTGGGTCTCCGGAGGCAGCAGACAGGTACCGGATAGCCAAGCGGGGTGCAGCAGTGGCAGTTGCCGAGGCAAAATCTCGGGCGTGGGAGGAGTTTGGTGAGGCCATGGAGAAAGACTATCGATCGGCTCCAAAGAGGTTCTGGCAAACTGTCCGGCGCCTCAGGAGAGGAAGGCAGCAACTCGCTCACACTGTTTACAGTGGGGATGGGGAGCTGCTGACGTCAACTGGGGCTATAGTCGGACGGTGGAAGGAATACTTTGAGGAGCTCCTCAATCCCACCAATGCGCATTCCGAGGAGGAACCAGAGCTGGGAGGCCTGGGGATGGACTGTCCGATCTCGGGGGCAGAAGTTGCTGAGGTAGTCAAACAACTACACAGCGGCGGAGCCCCGGGGGCGGATGAGGTTCGTCCTGGGTATCTCAAGGCTATGGATGTTGTAGGGCTGTCATGGTTGACACGTCTCTACAACATTGCGTGGTCATCGGGGGCAGTTCCTAGGGAGTGGCAGACCGGGGTGGTGGTCCCCATCTTTAAGAAGGGTGACCTGAGGGTGTGTTCCAACTATAGGGGGATCACACTCCTCAGCCTCCCTGGAAAGGTCTACTCCAAGGTACTGGAGAGGAGGGTCCGATCGATAGTTGAATCTCAGATTGAGGAGGAGCAATGTGGTTTTCGTCCTGGCCGTGGAACTGTGGACCAGCTCTATACCCTTGCAAGGGTGATGGAGGGGGCATGGGAGTTTGCCCAACCAATCCACATGTGCTTTGTGGATTTGGAGAAGGCTTATGACCGTGTCCCCAGGGGCACCCTGTGGGGGACGCTCCAGGAGTATGGGGTGGGTGGCTTTCTGTTAAGGGCCATTCAGTCCCTTTACCAGAGGAGCGTGAGTTTGGTCCGCATAGCCGGTAGTAAGTCGGACCTGTTCCCAGTGAGGGTTGGACTCCGCCAGGGCTGCCCTTTGTCACCGGTTCTGTTCATCACTTTTATGGACAGAATTTCTAGACGCAGCCGTGGTGTGGAGTGTGTCGAGTTTGGTGGCAGGAGAATCTTGTCTCTGCTTTTTGCGGATGATGTGGTCCTCCTAGCTTCATCCAGCTCTGACCTTCAGCTCTTGCTGGGTAGGTTCGCGGCCGAGTGTGAAGTGGCTGGGATGAGGATCAGCACCTCCAAATCTGAGACCATGGTTCTCGACCGGAAAAGGGTGGCTTGCCACCTCCGGGTCGGGGGAGAGGTCCTACCTCAAGTGGAGGAGTTTAAGTATCTCGGGGTCTTGTTCACGAGTGAGGGTAGGAGGGATCGGGAGATCGACAGGCGGATTGGTTCGGCGTCTGCAGTGATGCGGACGCTGAGCCGATCTGTCGTGGGGAAGAGGGAGCTGAGCCAGAAAGCCAGGCTCTCGATTTACCGGTCGATCTACGTCCCAATCCTCACCTATGGTCATGAGCTTTGGGTAATGACCGAAAGAACGAGATCGCGGATACAAGCGGCCGAAATGAGTTTCCTCCGTAGGGTGGCCGGGCTCAGCCTTAGAGATAGGGTGAGGAGCTCGGACATTCGGGAGGGACTCGGAGTAGAACCGCTGCTCCTCCGGATCGAAAGGAGCCAGTTGAGGTGGTTTGGGCATCTGGTCAGGATGCCTCCTGGACGCCTCCCCGGGGAGGTGTTTCGGGCATGTCCTGCCGGCAGAAGGCCCCCGGGTCGACCCAGGACACGTTGGAGAGGTTACATCTCCAATCTGGTCCGGGAACGCCTTGGGGTCCTGCCGGAGGAGCTGGTGGACAAGGCCGGGGAGAGGACGGTCTGGAGATCCCTAGTTGGGATGCTGCCCCCGCGACCCGGACCCGGATAAGCGGAGGAAGACGAGACGAGACCTCCCGCAGAGAGGCTTCCGGTCAGGGAGAGGAGGAGACTGGGAGGTGAGCGCAGCACAAAGAGGGTGAATATTAGAGGGATAAAACTTATAACGGCCAACAGGTCAGGGATCTCACTTATCAAACATGGCGTTGAATCCTTACTAAAACTGTACTTAAGCTCAGCAAAAAAAAGTACTTACGCCCATCAGGTGTGTGATCTATCAAACATGGAGTACACACAGCTGCACGCCATCTCCGCTTCATAAACCAGAGACTATCTAGAATGTTTCTCAGCTGCTTTTTAGTCACATCCCGCCCTCACCACGCCCACTTACTGCCATCAATAGTCAATGCAAAGTGCCTTGTGGATCTCATGCATGTACATAAGCTGGCTTGTTGCCGAACTTCGATCATGACCACAGATCAAAGAAGCGCTATTTCACACAAGCAGAAGTTGAGGTACCTGTGGGTGAGGTGGAGAAATGAAAGGAAGTGCTTTTGCAAAACAAATAAGAGAAAATCCACGGAGTGGCACAGCGTTGCTGAAGCCGTCAATGTTGTGAGTTCTTCAGAGAGATCTGTGGCGGATATAAAAAATGATCCGATCAGGATTCGATTCCAAGACTCCCGGGTGAAAGTCACACATTAACCAGTGAGCCAAACAGAGATCTCCCCTGTACAAGTAGCCAGGGTGCATGACCAATCAGGTCACAGTGACAGGACACACACTGTCACACACGCATGATGTTCTGTCTCAATCTGTCCCCCTGCTGATATTCTGTACTCTGGCTTCAGGGTGTGTGTGTGTGTGTGTGGGGGGGGGGGGGGGGGGGCAGTACAAGTGATAATGCTGCAGGATTTCATAACTGTATCTTCTCAGCAGCAGCACTGCAGGTGCTCTCCATGTCCAACATGTGTGTAAGCCAGGTCCTTAGTCAACTTAAAGCTGTTCACATTTTTCCGCTAAGTTTTCCTTCATAAATCCCAAAGTTTGTGTGGAAAGTTGCTTACGCAGTTTTCCGACCCCGTGTTGTGCGTAAGCTAGCTCGATAAATGACGCCCCGGGTCTTTGTTGACCGATCTCTTTGTCTGATAATGACTGACTCGGATTATGAAGCAGAATATTGACTCTCTGAGGGTGAAATTTACTCATCCAGCCAGAAAGACGACGCTGCTGCAGCAAACAGCTGGTGCTGCGCTTACAAGCTACGAACGTTGGGTTTGAGTGTGTTTCACCATCTTTGGGACATGCTGGATGTGGGAGAAAAACACAGCTAATGTGAGAAGTAGTCATGACGAGAACAAATAAATAATGATAATAATGGTGATGCAACCATTTCACCATCGATGGTGAAGACTAAAATAATTTTACTCATAAAATATCATCCTTTTGCTTTATTAAAACAGCAAAAATATGATCAATCATCACGATTTAATCTCGTTCCAACTCTGCTTTTCCTTTGATGTTGGGTTGGGTTGGCTAGTGAATAATCTGAGGTGGTTTCTTGGTCAGACCATCTATGAAACATCTGCAGATGTGATTCATAATGCTGCTGCTTGAATTGTGACCAACAACAGGAAACAGAGCACATAGACATGTCTTTATTTTTAGACTGGAAGGCTCAGTCGTTTGATGGAACTCTTGTAAAACTGTGAGCCCAAACCAAATCACAGACGTGTTTCGTTTCATATCAGATTAGCGGGAGTAGATACTAAGTTACCCTCTGCTGGAAACATCTGCGGCCATTCAGTAAAAAAATAAATGAGTACGTATTTTAAATGTTTTCATGCCAATTCATGAGCCACTTACCTACACTTAAAGCAGCTCCTAACTCTTCATTAAACACATAGGATTACACTGTTGACATTCCTTTTACGATGTTTAAAGTGGGTTTTGTTTCATGAAAGTCGTTCTTATAGACCAGAAAAACACATTTAGCTTTTATCTGCTCCTTTTCCTTCCTTTTCTCCTGAATCTGTCTCTCAGCAGTGTCATAAATGAAATATACCAAGAAGCTGAATTTAGCAAAGGTTTGTGTCTGGAAAACGCAGGAGCATGCAAAGCATCAGCTGACTTCCCACCTGCCTTACAGCGAGGGCTGGGCCGTGCTGCACATATGCTCACTCTGTTACCCCGACAGAAATGCCTCACCAGGGAAAAGCCTTTATTAAAGCAGATGCAGTATAAACTCTTTCCTGTTAGTAGCATGGGGAAAACTAAAATGCATACATTTATGAGGTCTGTGTCTGAGAGCTGTGCTAAGCTCAGAATTTGACCTTGTAATGGCGTTGGAGTGGCTCTTGCACTATTTTTGAAACTTATTTAACAAATGCAACATAAACAGTTTTCTTAGACATGACAAGAAAAAAGTAACAATTTTCACTTGGAACAAATGAAGCGTCGGCTTCCCGAGCTCGGCACATTCTTGTGTGGCAATGCCCCAAAAGCTGTGAACTCTGCTGGACGTTCTCTAGAGGATAAGAAAAGCAAACAGAAGATAACCGTGTTGCTCCAACGCTCGACAGACCTGGCTTAATGTGACTCATGTTTAGGGTGAGATCTGGTGGCTGAGATGTTTCCATATGCTGAACAAACAGTGGATCACCCACACTCACTGTGAGCGCCGTTGGTGTAAACAAGCAACCTTCCTCTCCATCCCAGCTCCCAGAGTGCACTGCAGTCCCAACAGACCGCTTGGCAATCAGACTCAAATGACTCATCGCTTGACTTTCAAAAAACTGTTGGTTAGGACGATTTGCACTGAACCTTACTTAATGCAAGCCCAGATCCAGTCAGGGTCATCAAAACAAGTTTAGTGAAATTAAAAACTCAAGACAAACGTTTTTTTGTATTTAGGTTTTTTTGCATGTTTGCATTGTGTCTAAAATTCTTCTAAATAAAAAGAAAACATCACAAAGATGTAAAAATAAACCATCTTATTATTATTATTATTATTATTATTATTATTATTATTATTATTATTTGCAAAGGTGCACAAGCAGGAAGCAACTGGATCAGCAGAGCAGCTCTGTTGCAGTTGTGAGATTAAATCTAGGTGCATCCTTTTTAAAAAACTTTGAACTGAATAAATATTCTATTTTCATTGATGAAACATTATCAACAGTCATGTTTCGTCAGGCTGCTTCCATTTGAAAATTATAAAGTTCAAATTAAAAGAGCCAGTGAACGAATTATCAGCAGGACAGACATTTATTC